>NC_056566.1:832362-833501 GCF_013358625.1 Macadamia integrifolia
CTGATGACTTCCACCACATAAAGGTAACACCTATCACTGAGTTATACCTCTTCCATGACCCCATCGAGAAATAGAACTGACTAATCCTAAGACAAAAGGTTTAGAAACCTTGTTGTGGAATTGGAAAAAAAGAAGAGGATTTTCGCACAGCTTGCTCATAGTGTAGGTCCCACTTGTATATTGTATTTGGCCAAAGAAGCATTGGACAATTTAGAGTTCCTACCATGTTGGGACTCCATGGACCAAGATCTGCTTTCATTATATAGGAATACTGATCTACTTAAGTTAGATCATATGGATGTAGAAAATGCTTCTGATTTTGATGAATCAGAAACATCTCTTTTCCATTTCCATTTACCCAGTTTATATCTTTGTTTCATGTGTTCCTAGGAGGAATTTGATCTCTTCAATCTCGGGATACCACCTAAATAACTGGAATTTCAATGATGGAATTCATGGTTTAGTTGTTTATCTGTGGGCCCAACCTTAGTACCCATGCTGGCTCTATCCCAGTGCATATCGAGGTTTTTTTGGAGAGATTTCGGGTCGATGTGATGCTAGTCGGAGATTTTAGTCGAATTATATGTTGCTTCAACTTGTTCTGTACTCCATAGTGAAGTCACAGTTTTTACTCGAAGATTTTGGTGGAATTATACATGTTGGTTCAACCTATTCTTTACTCCAGAGTGAGTCAGTTTTTACCCGGGACCGACCTGCCTTGCCAACAAGAGAGTGGGAATCTTCCAAGATGACCATGTGGATGCACCCGAAACACGGCTTTTTCTGTTGAACTTCGTGCTTACAGAACCTTGTGGGTGGGGTTGAGAAGAAGAAAGAATGGACAGGTGAAGGATCGTCGTGTGGAAAGATCCGATGAGACCATTACAACCTCTAACAACTCTAAGTTGTGTCATCTGAGTCATCAAATGAATCGGCTATTTCAGACATCGAAGCAGAACCCTTTGAACGTAGAGAACGATTAAAATCACCTTGACCATGGTGGATTAAAACCTCCAGAAAAGTGAGAAGAATATGTTGCCACCAGTAACTGCTAAACTAAACGTTTGGTATTCCATTGACCTTCATGATGTTTTGGAGGCTTCCTTATAGTCTGTTATCTTATATCCCTTATTGGGAAT
>NC_056566.1:833551-842488 GCF_013358625.1 Macadamia integrifolia
GTGGGGGGGGAGATCACTGCCAGTCTGCGTGGTCCCTGGACCAGCCCCTGGGGGGTGTGTGAAATGAGAGTGCGCGCGGGCACCCAACAGGGGTGAGTTTTCTCATTTCATGGAGGGTGAGATGGTCATTTCTCCCTTCTGTGTCTGGGCAAAGGCGCCATGCAGCCTGGCAGCCTTCTTTTCCCTTTAAATTTTCTTACAAGTTTCTTTGCATCTGTAATGATGAATTTTTTTTGATATGGAAAGTCAGAAGAACTAGAATAATAGATGAGAAAAGTGATCAGCATCCTCATCAAAAGAAAAAAGTATTGAACTTATGGAACAGATAACTGAAGATTGATGATAGTGATTTGTTGGTTTATAGTTAGTTAAAACTTAAAAGTTCAAACATGAACGGAAAAAAAAGGGTGTTCATATGGACATGTTTTAAATGGCCCACAACTTGGACAGGGATGGTCAAAGAAGCAGTCAAACTTTTTGAGAGTGGCAAAAAAAGTAGAAAGGGACATTACGGGTTCTAAAACAATATGGGACCAAAAAACCGGCAATATAGATGCATATTTTGGGATATAATTACATTATTGTCTGCATCTAAAGTTCAAAGCAACTATAATTCTTTTCCTTTTTACTATCCATTTTGTCTAAAGCTCTCAAGTCTCAAGACACTCAATTACCTTCATATTACAACCATCCATTCCAATATTAAAATCAACAGTAATACACGTACAAGGAGTTTGTTTTCAAGTAACAGTTATTGCAAAAAAAAAAAAAAAAAAAAAAAAAAAACTCTAGAAAGCGATACAATATTCAGAAAATATAACCAAGCACACCTTCTCTGTTACTAGATACATGTAATACAACATGTATTATAACTAAATAACTAAATTTTAGTTGAATGCAACTGACACATAACAAAGCACGACTTCTCTTCTAATACTTTAGAAGATTGCATGGTATAGGACAGATTTGGGAAACCTAGAAAAAAATATTCTGATTGAAAGGTGGGAAGGCTGGGCAGGGTATTTGTTGAGATGACCATAGTTAGTTTTATTTTTACCTTGGTTAAGTCTTATTTACTGTAGTAAGGGATGCTTAGTCAGTGTTACCCTATTTTCCTTATTTGGTTTATTGTAATCTTATTATAAATAAGAAAGACCTCTGTCATTACTGAAAAGTCGAATCATTCCCTAATCACTGATTCTCAACATGGTATCAGAGCTAAAAACCCTAAAATTCTTTTTTGGTTTTCTTCTCCGCCCTTGAGGGCCCTCGCCTCCTAGTCTAGCAACCAATGTCCCCTTGCGCCTGCTGTTGGTGTACGATGTCATGTATTTTGTCACAGTTTAATCTAGGGAGTACTGGTGCAGGCGCCTCGACAGGCAAGATGGCAGTCTCGCTAGCCGGTTAGCTGGCCATGGGGGTTGCAAGGGGGCAGGAGGCCCCTTGCATAGCGGGGTGCTCGAATTTTTTATTTGAGGGCAGTTTTGTACTTTTCGAATTAGGGTTTTCGCTATATGTTTGTAGCAATGTTTTCTTTCTCTGTAATGCAAGCAATACTAAGAGATGTGAGGACGAGCATTGTAACCTTAATCTCCATTGATAGTGAAGCAAGATCTCATCTCACTGAGGACGTAGGCAATCTTGCTGAACTTCGTAAATCTGTGTGCATTGCTTGTTCTTGTTTTTCCATTATCTTCTGCATCGTTTTAGGGTTGAGTTTCTACAAATTGGTATCAGAGCTCTAGGTTTCCGTTTTCTAGGGTCTGCTGTCACGATGGTAGGGAAGGGATCGAATGTCAAGTATAATATCGAGTAGTTCAATGGGAAGAACAATTTTACCCTCTGACGTCAAAGGGTGAAGGATCTTCTGATACAACAGGGCTGGGCGAAAACACTGTTAGGGAAGTCGAAAAAACCTGTAAAAATTACTAATGAAGATTGGGAAGAGATGGAGGAAAAGGTTGTAAGTGCTATTCGATTGAATCTTTCTAATGATGCCGTATAATATGTTGTGGGTATCGAATCTGCACCACAGTTATGGGCGAAACTTGAAAGCATCTACATGACGAAGTCTTTAATGAACAAGTTCGTGAAGAAACAATTGTATTCTCTACAGATAAGAAACAATTGTATTCTCTACAGATGAAGGTACAGATCTATTAGAACATCTTAACATGTTCAATCAGATCTTAAATAAACTTACAAACTTGGAGGTTAATATCGAGGATGAATACAAAGCGTTACTGTTGCTTTACTGTTGCTATCATCGCTCCCAGAATCGTATGATCACCTGGTAACGACTCTCTTGTACGGGAAGGGGACCCTTGAGATGGATGAAGTTGTGGCTGCCCTCATGTCCAATGATACAAGGAAGAAGGCCAGCAGTACGAAATCTCAAGGAGAAGGTCTTTTCGGAGGTGACAAGTAGCAGGAAAGAGGGAGATCAAATCAGAAGGGATCTGGGAAGAGTCGATCGAAATTAAAAGGGGCAAAAAGAAAGGTCTCTTGTTACTATTGCAAGAAGGAAGGTCATCTGAAGAGAGTGCTTGAAGAGGAAGGCGGACTTGAAGAAGAAAAGTATAGATAAGGCATCTGAGGAAGCTAGCGTAGCTGATAGTTCAGATGGAGATGTACTCTCTATATCATTAGGTAAGAATTAACCCTCTGATTCTTGGATTTTAGATTCTGGATGTTCATATCGCATGTGTCCCCATAAGGATTGGTTTGATACATATCAACCACATAATGGTGGGTTTGTCCTAATGGGGAATGATGTTATGTGCAAGACCATTGGGATAGGCACGATCAAAATCAAGATGTTTGATGGGATAGTAAGAACTTTAGCAGATGTGAGACATATACCAGAATTAAGGAAAAACTTAGTATCTTTAGGGGGCACTTGACTCAAATGGCTGCAACTACATAGCAGAAGGTGGAGTTCTCAAAGTTATTAAGGGTGTTATAGTTGTCATGAAGGGACAGCTAACGAGAAACCTATACAGACTCATAGGGAGCACTGTTACAGGTGGCGCATTTGTGACTACAGATGATACTTATCTGTGACATATGCGGCTAGGGCATATGGGAGAAAGGGGATTGATGGAGCTTCATAAAAGGAAACTATCGAAGGGAGTGAAAACTTGTAAATTGAACTTCTGCAAGTATTGTGTGTTCGGGAAACAATGTAAGGTTAGTTTCGAAACTGCAAAACATAAGAGTAAAGGGGTGTTTGATTATGTATACAGCGATGAATGGGGTTCTTTAACAACCAAATCTAAAGGTGGGGTAGAATACTTCGCGACCTTTGTTGATGATTACTCAAAGAAAGTCTGGATCTACTTCATAAAGCATAAAAGTGAGGTGTTCACTAAATTTAAGGAATGGAAGGCCGAGGTAGAATGGAAGACAGAAAAGAAAATTAAGTACTTGAGAACAGATAATGGAGGGGAGTACACGTACAAGCCATTTCTAGAATTGTGTAAAACTTAAGGGATTACATGTCACTTCACGGTTTCAAAGACATCACAGCAAAATGGTGTAGTTGAAAGGATGAACAAGACACTTCTAGAAAGAGCTCGGAGTATAAGGCTGAATGCAGGGTTGAGTAAGAGATTTTGGGCAGAAGCAGTGAATATGGCATGTTTCCTCATCAACAGGTCTCCATCAAAGGCAATTGATTGTAAAATTCTCGAAGAAGTATGGACAGGAAGGTTGACTCAAAGTCTAAGCAGTGTATCTTTCTTGGTTTTGAGAAATGCATAAAGGGATTCAAGTTGTGGGATCTAAGTTCACAGAAGGTTGTGGTTATCAGGGACGTTGTGTTTGATGATTCCCATATGGTGAAGTCAAATTGTAGTTCACATGCAGTTGATGAAAAAGAAGGTTTTACTATGTAGGTCGAGTTAGATGAGTCAGAAACAATAAGAGAGAATGAGTCATAGGTGGAGTTAGGTGAGTTAGAAACAACAAGAGAGAATGAGTCATCCAAAGACTTACCAGAGCAACAGGAAATAGTAGAAGTTCCCTATACTGTGGCAAAGGGTAAAGGGAAGCATACTCACAAAGCACCTGTGAGATATGGGTTTGAGGACATGGTTTCCTATGCCCTCACTGTAGGTACAGGTGATCCATCTTCCTACCATGATCCTTTGAGTGATGCACAACATGATAAATGGATGGCAGTTGTGATGGAGAAAATTGAGTCTATGCAGAAGAATAAGACTTGGGAGATTGTGGAAAAACCCAAAGGAAAAAAAATCATCGGTTGTAAATGGGTCTTTCGTAAGAAAGAGGCAGCACTGAGAAGGAGCGTGGAAGGTATAAGGCCTGACTTGTAGCCAAGGGCTATGCACAGGAGGGGATAGACTACAATGAAATATTCTCTTCAGTGGTGAAACACACTTTGATTTGGGTACTACTTGCTTTGGTGGCTATGTATGATTTGGAGCATGAACAACTTGATGTGAAGACTGCATTTCTTCATGGTGACTTGGAGGAACGGATTTACATGGAGCAGTTGAAGGTTTCAAGGTGCAGGGAAAGGAAGATCATGTTTGTCTGCTTAAGAGATCGCTTTATGATCTTAAGCAATCTTCTAGGTAGTGGTATAAGCGCTTTTATTCTCACGTGATGAAGATTGGCTACACAAGAAGTGAGTATGATGGTTGTGTATATTATAAAGTGTCAAGTGATAATTCCATTATTTTATTGATGCTTTATGTTGATGACATGATCATTGCTGTAAAGAATAAACATAATATAGTCTCTTTGAAGTCTTTGTTGAGTGCTAAATTTGAGATGATCTTGGTGCTGCTAAGAAGATCCTTGGCATGGAAATCCTTAAAGATAGAAATGCAGGTAAACTTTGGGTAACTCAGAAGAGGTATATTGAAAAGGTGCTAGAGAGTTTCAACATGGAAAAGTCTAAGCCGGTTAGCACTCCATGAGCTAGCCACTTCAAGTTATCTGAAGGGGAATGCCCTACAACACATGTGGAGGTGGAGCAGATGTCTCAGGTCCCTTATGCTAGCGTAGTTGGAAGTCTTATGTATGCTATGGTTTGTAGCAGGTCGGATTTGTCTCATGTAGCCAGTGTTGTTAGCAGATACATGAGTAATCTAAGGAAGGAGCATTGGAATGTAATTAAGTGGATCTTCAGATATTTAGGCAAGACTAAAGATATAGGTGTTATGTTCAGTGGTAAGAGAAGTTCCACAGAATTGGCAGGTTATGTTGATTATGACTATGTCGGTGATTTAGACAGAAGGAGGTCTACTACAGGGTATGTATTTACATTGGCTAGAGGACCTATATCATAGAAGGCGATGCTTCAGTCCACAGTTGCATTGTCCACTACAGAGGCAGAAGATATGGCGGCAGTTGAGGGTGCCAAGGAAAGAGTCTGGTTGGATGGATTGGTTCGTGAGTTGGGGTTGGAGCAAGGAGGTATAGTGTTACATTGTGACAGTCAGAGTGTCATACATCTTGCAAAGAATCAAGTGTTTCATGCAAGGACAAAGCATATTGATGTGAGATTTCACAAGATCAGGAGCTCGTGTTAGAAGGCAGTATTCACTTGAGAAAAATTCATACATATCTCAATTCTGTAGATATGCTTACCAAGCCAGTTACCACAGAGAAGTTCGAAGCCTATTTGGACTTGATTAATATTACTCATTGTTGAAGATGTGGGACACACTAAATAGGTGCGGGTTTTTACCTTTGATGAGGTACGAGGATGAAGATGCCTAAAAGTTATCTTTACAGGAGGCTCGACAGAATTCAAGCCAAAGTGGAGATTGTTGGTGTACGATGTCTTGTATTCCGTCACAATTTAATCTAGGAAGTACTGGTTCACCGAGGACAATTTTGTATTTTCCGGATTAGGGTTTTTCGCTATATATTTTTAACGAGGGTTTCTTTCTCTGTAATGCAAGCAATACTGAGAGGTGTGAGGACAAGCGTTGTAACCTTATTCTCCATTGATAGTGAAGCAGGATCTCATTTCACCGAGGACGTAAGCAATCTTGTCGAACCTCGTAAATGTGTGTGTTTTTTGTTCTTGTTTTTCCATTATCTTCTGTATCGTTTTAGGTTGTGTTTCTACACCTGCCTGTGCAGTCCTGCTGGTTCCTCTTGCCGCGACCCTTCTGGTTGCCGTGCACCTTTATCTGGGCTATGACTATAGTAAGTAATGATGCCAGGGATGTTTTTGCCTCCTCTGAGGCCTTTAATGGTTGCAGTTCAAGCAATCAATCCACTCTTCATCCTGAACCCATCAAACACAATGGTCAGAACTATCTCATGTGGTCTCGTGCCTGTCTCCTTACTATTCGTGGGAACTTCTCTGGTTTTCTCATTAGAGAATATCCTCAACCAATTGATCCTACCGCCGCTAACACCTGGTTAGCAAGTGATGCCGTTATGTCCTTTCTGATAAACTCTATGGAGTCTGTTATCAGCCCAATCTTTGTCTTATTTAACTCTGCTAAGGATCTCTAGGATGAAGTGAGACAAATCTATTCTCAGGGAAGGAACTATGCTCAAATCTATGAGATTTGCTATACTTTTTGTTCCACATTTAGAAAGGGTTCTCTCAGCTTATTATTTCACCTCATGCAGCCTATGGCAACAACTGGATTTCTATCACTCAGTCCTTATGGCCTGTCCTACTGATGTTGGTACACTTCAGAAGGAGCGTGACATGGGACGGGTGTATGACTTTCTGACTGGTTTAACAACCATAACCTTATCCCAACTTGATGGGGTTGGTTACATGGATTCGATAAGGTCTAAGATAATTGTAAGCATAAAAATAGACGTTCTAAAAGAGGTAAAAGGAGGTAAAAGGAGGTAAAAGAAGTCAAAGTAGTAGTCAAAGTAGCATCCTTGGAACATCCCCTATAGGGGGTCGGCTACACGGGTCCTTGTCCTTCACCTACCTTTATCCGCAATCATACTAGAATCGATCCCTACCAGCTGCATATCTTTTCTTACCACTTAGTTAATAGTCATTTTAGGTCTGCCTCTCCTTCTAGCTCCATGTAATTGAAACTTGTCACTCCTCCTTACTGGGGTATCCATGGGTCTCCGTTGAACATGGCTATACCACCTCAATCGGCTCTCGTAGAGCTTGTCCTGGATTGGCGCAACCCCTAACTCTTTTCTAATACAATCATTCCTTACTCTGTCTCTCTTGATTTTTCCACACATCCCTCTCAACATCCTCATCTCTGTTACATCCAATTTATTCAAATTACTTCTTGATTGCCCAACACTCTGCCCCATACATCATAGCTGGTCGTATTACTGTCCTGTAGAATTTTCCCTTGAGTTTAACAGACATGCATTTATCACATAGCACTCTCGAGGCACTTCTCCACTTCATCCATCCTACTTTAATTCTGTGAGATACATCATTCTCTATATCACCCTCTTTGCTAATGATTGACCCCAGATATTTAAAATAGTCACTTTGTGGGAGGCTTTTTCGACTATTTTTCTGACAGGTCTCAATCATGAATATGATCTAATCAGGGTACAAATCTTGGGTCATGAGGCTTTTCTAACTCTTCTCCATTCATATAACTTGGTTCTATCTGAGGATCATCATCGCTTTGTTATGCTACCGTCCATAGCAAGGATTAAAGTATCGGTATCGGTCATCGTATTGGTCGGTCAAAATTAAGATACGTATCGGAGGGTATCCTATCGTATCGGAGATACGCTAAAGATACGCAGATAAATGGATAGGGAATATATTTTTATACACTTTTGTATAAAAAAACAATTAAAAAAAACTTTATATAACATGTAGAATGCATACTTAAGTAGAGGGTATCGTATTGATAGACAAATATATTTTTTTGAGAAAAATCAAAATTTTCCATGGAAGTTGTAGAACACTTGTTTTTACATAACATATAAAAAATCTAAACATTTTTAATCATTGAGCATGAGTAGATCTAAGAAATTTGAAATAAATTGAAACCCTCATTTTCTCTTGAAAAAAGTTTGTAAATCCTTATAAATCCAATGATTTCATGTAATAATGATGCACAAAATGTGATTCTAAGTATGATGAACTAGGGGTGTCAATTCGTGGCCCGAACCGACTAAACCGATCGGGACCGACCGTTTATTAAACGTGTCGGGCTTAAGCCCGGACCGTTTATTAAACGTGTCGGCCTTGAGGCCGGCCCGTTTATAAACGGTTAGTCTTGGTTTTGCTACTTGGATCGTCGGGCGCCAAACCGAGACCGACCGTTTAACATCCGATCGAGACCGGCCTATTGTGCACTGGCCTAGCCCGACCCTTTAATGATTGTAAAATACCTTTTTGACCCCCCAAATTAGAAAGTAAAAAACTAAAAAGTAAAAACATGTTCATATTTTAAATAATGGTTATATTTGGTATCATTTATTAATTTATTGTCATTTTTTTGGGTTTGCATGAGTGGGCCAAAATATAAGAGCACATTTTAAAGAGGGTCCGTTTAAAAACCGGTTAAAGCCCGTTTAACATTAAACATGTCCGTAGCCCAATTAAGGCCCGACTAAAGCCCGATTAAGGTGGCCCGATTATAGCCCGAGGCCGACTGACCGAATATAAAGTGTACCATGCCCTCAATAACTAAGTCCGATTAGGTAAATGGGCGGACACGGTGTAGCCTTTGAAAGTCTTTAAGCCCGATTAAGCCCGATCGAAACCGAACCGACCCGACCGGTTGACACCCCTATGATGAACCTTAGATTTGTAAAAAAACTTGAAAATCTAAGGTTAAAGTTGAAAAAAGTGAGTAAAGATTCAAGAACTTACTATTCAAAATTTTCAACTTTCAAGTTCAAGGTTCTTCTTGGACTATGTTTTTCTCCTTCTTTGAACCATTCACTTCGACAATGTTTCTTTCAATCTACCATTTGAGTCTCCAAAAAGGT
>NC_056566.1:842508-873506 GCF_013358625.1 Macadamia integrifolia
ACATATGAAGGTATGTCACAATTTTCCTTTAAGTATTGTTTTGTAGAGACTTCATATCAAAGATCGAATTTGGTGAATGAAACGAAGAAATGAAGATTGAAGTCATCAAATGAAGAGTATCAACAAGTTGGCATCAATGCTTGAAGAATATATCATAAGAATTTAAGCTTCAAGATGTCAAGACATGAAGCTTAAAGACATGGAATTGCAAACAAGAAGAAAAGAAGATAAAGTGCCAAAGAGTGGAAGGTTCAAGTGAAGAAGAAGACCACTAGGATAGATTGGTCATTTTTAATGTAATTTGTAACCTCCACATATATATATATATATGCACTCACCACATGCATGTGCATTGCATCACACTAGAATGACCATAGAACATACCTTGACCAAGTATGGAAAGTCTCTCTAAGTGGTGAGGAACATATTAGGAAAAATATGTTCTAGTGAAATTCTGTGAAAATCACATTAACCTGACTTAAGGGTATTTTGGAGAATCTTAAGATTAGTATCAGGAGATGAAACCTTCATAGAAGTTGTAGGAAATCGAGTCACAATTTCAACGCAACTGATTTTAGGTCATTCTGAGATTGGAACGAAAAGTTATGGTCAAAACACTAACGACTGGTCAGTATGACAGCATTCTGTTGAAACAGAGTATGTCATGTTGGCGGTCGACCGGCTGGAAGCCCGGGTCGACCGGAGCTGTCCGAGACCATAGCCGGTCGACCGTTAAAAGGTCTCGGTCGACCGGTGACTGCCTGAAAGTGCCCCAACGGCTATATTTTGCCTCAACGGCTCTTGGCGGTCGACCGGCTACCAATGGCGGTCGACCGGTGGACCCAGAATATGTCCGTTAGAGCGTGATTCCCTGCCTAAAATGCTTTACTAAGCTCATCTATAAATACCTCTAATACTACTCATTAATTAACAATAAATCCCAACTTTAGAGAAGCATTATTTGAGCATTAGAAGTGAGAATTGGTCTACACCATCTCTTGAGTTCAAGTTCTTCATTTTACATTCAAGAGGAACTCAAGACCATCTACAAGTCTTCATCTACACCTTGGCATTTACATTACAAGCATCAAGAAGACTTCAAAAGGTGCATTCATTCTATCATCATTGCATATTTCATTTGCACCACACCGGAGGTAATTCTCTTTTATTCCACTTCTCCATTTTCTATTTTACATTAAGTCTAGACTGTACTTAGGCTTGTGTAAGGACTCTCTCATCCTTAAGAGATTGTAAGGATCCTCTTATCCTTAAAAGAGTATAAGGTGCCTCTCTACCTTAAAGGAGATTGTAAGGTGACTCTCTACCTGCAAAGGAGATTGTAAAGGCGCCTCTCTGCCTATAAAGGAGATTTGTAAGGATACTCTTATCCGTGAAAAAGATTGTAAAGGTTTTCTTCCCTACCTACTGTACTGAAAGGGAGAACTAGTGGAATACCTTACAAGAGAATTCTTGTAGGGAGTGGACTAGACTCGAATTGAGTCGAACCACTATAAATCTTGTGTTGTGGGTGTTGTTATTTTATTTATTCAGCATCGCTTTTAAATTACAATCACACTTGTGATCTATACATCGAAAAGAGTTAATTTCCACTAGTATAACCTATTCACCCCCCCTCTAGGTTATTTCAATAATGATGCACAAAATGTGATTCTAAGTATGATGAACCTTAGATTTGTAAAAAACTTGAAAATCTAAGGTTAAAGTTGAAAAAAGTGAGTAAAGATTCAAAACTTACTATTCAAATTTTTCAACTTTCAAGTTCAAGGTTCTTCTTGGACTATGTTTTTCTCCTTCTTTGAACCATTCACTTCCATAATGTTTCTTTCAATCTACCATTTGAGTCTCCAAAAAGGTGTGTGAATCAAAGGGGAAGAAAGAAGAGAAATATAGAAAACTGTTGGTGAGAGTTTGAAGTGTTTGTTTCAAACAACAAAAGGCACATTCACACTTAAGTAGCCGTATCGTACCATGTATCGGTACGATACGGCTAGATACTATACGATACAGTCGATACTTACCGATACTCACGGGAATTTTTATATTTTCAAAAGTTTGTATCGCAGAGTATCGTACGTATCAATACGGCACGATACGATACGATCGATACGTCGATACGCAAAAGAGGGCCCAAAATTCCATGTAGCGTATCGGTATGTATCGTGCCGATGCCTACCGATACGGCACGATATGCACCGATACTTAAAACCATGGTCCACAGTTCCTATTCGGTCTGCACTATTATGCTACTCCAACTGCTGAAACCACGTCTAAGGGTTCTACCCCTTATCAAGAGACTGTCCAGTGTGATTATTGTGGTTGCCCGCACCATACCAGGGAAACATGTTGGAAGCTCCATTGTCGTCCCAAGGGTGGGGCGTAATAGAAAAACAAGAAGACAAGGCTCCCATGCCCATTTGTCCGAGTCTTTTGACAGTGTACCTACTACTTCATCACTCTCTTCGGATCAAATGGCTGCCCTCAAGCTACTCATGACACAGTTGGACACTTCTCCTGCTCCTCCTATGTCCAACCTTGCTCAAACAGGTAGTTCCTCATTTCTTCCTCTCATTCTCCCTTATGGTTACTTGATTCGGGTGCTACCGATCACATGACAAGTCGCTTTGAGGTTTTCCATACTTAAATTCATTGTTCCAATCGGGATAAGGTACGTGTGGCTGACGGTTCCTTGTCCCCTATCTCTGGTAAAGGTTTCGTTTCCTATTCCTTTACTATTTCTCTTCCATCTGTTTTACATGTTCCCAAATTATATGCTAACCTGCTTTCCATCTATCGTTTAACCAAGGAGTTGAATTGTTTTGTTCACTTTTTTTTTTTCCTACTCATTTCCTTTTCCAAGATTTGGTGACGGGTGCAACGATTGGGTATGGTTAGGTCCGTGATGGGCTCTACTACTTGGATTCTCCAACGGCTGTGCCTCTTATGGCAGTGCATACTCTTCTTTCTGATAGCTCTCTCTCTTAACTCCACCAGTGCACCGTCGTTTGGGACATCCTTCTTTTTTATATTTTACGTCGCATGTTTCCTACTTTAGTTAAACATTGTGGTTTGGAACAACTTAAGTGTGATGTATGTGAGTTTGCTAAACATACACAGACTTCTTTAATTTCCTATTGAAAATAAAGTGATATTCCTTTTTGTATTATTCATTCAGATTTATGGGGTCCCTCCCGAACAATTGATAGGAATGGCTTTCATTGGTTTATTACTTTTATTAATAATTGTACTCGTCTGACATAGGTATATCTTTTGCATAATAAGTCTGATGCCTTCTCTTGTTTCAAATCTTTCCATGCCTTGAGGACTCCAACCATCTTTTCTTCAGTTGCCCTTTTGCCCTCTCTGTTTGGAAAAGAGTTATTGGATGTTGTTGGCCTACCCTCTTGGTGTATCCTAGGTCTTCATAAGGAATGGATCTAGGTAGGCATGACTTTTGTTGGATCTTCCATATGTGATGTTGTGGGCAAGCTCGGCTTTCATGCCACTATAAATTATATCTGGATGGAGTGCAATCTTTGTAGATAGACCTCCAACTCTCGCTCTTCGGAGATGATTTGGAAAGACATCTTTTTTTATGTTAGCTCCGAGCTTAGATTGTTTCGCCCTCATGGTGTTCCCATCTCCCCCAAGGAACACGGCTCATTGTTGTCTTTTGGGGCCTCCCCTTATCTCTTCTCCTCCCCGCCTTGATGGTTGTCTCTGGCTCTCCATCAGCCTCCTCTCCCTTTCTTTCCCTGCACGGGCTGTATATTCTTCTCTTCTTGTCTTGATTAATATTTTTATTCATTGAAAAAAAAAAGAATTAGGGGGCGACAGCCCAGCCCTTGGAACTCCTGGACACTTGGGCAAATCCTTGACAACTATGCAGCTATTACTATTAGTCCCCAATCCCCATTCCCTATGGCTATTTTCTGAACCCGCAACAATGGCAAAGAGGTTAGAGAGAGAGAGAGAGAGAGAGAGAGAGATTTCATATTACTGATGGCAATCACCAATAGTATTGCTGCCTTTCCGTTGGCCTTTGGCTGAGTTGTGAAAGCTTTTAAATCTGTTATGGCTCTATGTTGGTTGCTGTTGTGGCTGCTTCGGTGCCAGCGCCGGTGACGCTGCTCTCGCAGATTTGGTCCTCGGAGACGGGTTGTGGGGGAATGAAGTGAGGAGGGTTTGTGAGGAGTGAAAAATGAAATAAGGGGTAGGGTTTCTGTGGGTGGGAGGATGAAATGAGGGCTTGAGTGGTTGATCGGTCCAACCAAATGTGAGTAAATGTTGAATATTTTTTTTTCCATTAAAAAACGTGAATGCATATTAAACATGTTTAATACGGTTTCCAAGGCTGAACCCCCCCCCCCCCTTTTTTTTTGGCTGTATGATTAAAGGCTTTAAAGCCAGTTCAGCAGTTCACGTTATAAACAGAATTACTGTTTTATTTGCGCTTTAAATGCGTTTTAACCAACTACAGTTAGGATTATCACTTGCTTCCAATTGGAGTCAAGGAAGAAGAAACACCGAAAGTATCTCTCTGACATTCCTCATTCTACTACTGTACCTTGCAACAGCTTATATGGTGTCTTTACAAACACATTGTGTAGACACACCGTTCTAGATTCTCAATGGTAATATAGTAGTCAACTGCCCACAACAATAGTAGCAGATGCAGAGAGTATCCCCATGTAAATTAATTCCTCTTTACCATGCCAAGGTGTCATTGGCTGACAAATTGGAGCAGATTTAACAGAACTACCTCTGTGCTGAGCGGGGAAATCATCAATTGATCATGGAGAGGAACAAGCTTGTAATCCAAAAGGTGGAGGAGGAACTGGCCTTAAGCCATCCAAATGATGGAAGCTCTTTGAGCCAAGTGGCTTTTTGGAAGTTTGAGAAGACCCTTGAGGGCCTTGGGAGACAACTTACTGTAGCTAACTAAGTAGAAGCAAGCACGTGGGAATCCAATCTGGTGAGCCTCATGGAGCTGGCAATGGATTTAAATCAGCTCAAAGTGCATACCAACCTTTTCAGAGTGGCATTGTAACCTCTTCCATTTTTGGAGAGACAAATGGTGTGCTGGTCTCCCTCTCAGGTTATCGCTCCGGATCTTCGTAATGTTGCTGCTAATAAGGATCCCTTAGTCAAGCTCAATGGCAACAAAAATAAAGAAGTCAATAAGCTAACAGCTCCCCCCTCCCCTCTCCCCACCCCTGCTCACCCGCCGATGACCTAAACCCATGTCCTCACCCCTTCCTCCGCCGGCTTCTGCTGACGGCGGCCCCAACCTTCCTAATCTGGCTCCCTCTTCCGCCCCTTTTTCCTCTCCTCTCGATAGCCGTTCTTGGTCCTTTGTTGTTGCCTCTACTCCTCTCCTTCCTCCGCCACAGTTATCGCACTTCATTGGAGTCCTAGTAGAGGAGCCACTAGACTGTGGGGCTGCACTAAGGGATTGAGTGCCAGACACAAGTTCAGATCTCTCTGTAAGAGTGGCAGCTTGCTGTGGAAGCATAGTGGTACGTCGATTGTCTTCAAGTTGGATCACATCATAGGCTTGATCCAAGGTAGGAAAGGGGTCACGACTCAAAACCTGGGACCGCAACTGATCAAACTCCACATTTAGACTTGCCAGAAAGTCATAGACTCTGATTTTTTCCTCTCGCTTCTGAAACTTGGTGACATCTTCAGTGGTGGAAGGAGTATACTCCTCATAGAAATCCAACTTAGTCCATAGTGACCGCAACTCATAGTAGTACTGTGACAGAGTGAGCACTCTGTGCCTCAGATCACAAACCTTCTAGCGAAGCTCAAAGACCTAAGCATCATTCCCTACCTAGGAATAGATATCCTGGACAGACTTCCAAATCTTCACAGCGGAGTCAAGGAGGAGATAGCCACGCGAAAGCTATGGCAACATGGAGTTTACAAGGAAGGCCATAACCAGAGAGTTGGCACACTCCCACCTGTCAATCTCAGTACCGGTGGTCGTACGCTTTGTGGTTCTAGTGAGGTACCCGTAATAACCACGGGACTTAATGGAGATGCAGACCGAGCGTGACCACATAAGGTAGTTTGTGCCATCAAGTTTAATAGCACAAGGAGGAAAGGTAGGAAGAGCCGTGGTGTCTCTGCCAGTAGAAGTAGATGAGATGGTAGACATGGTTGCTACTCAAGGTGGCTGTGCAAATAGAAGAGACACTAGCCGGAGATAGAGAAAGCACCAAAATAACCAGAAAAAGTTAGAAAACCCAAAAATCGATAAAGGGTAAAACCCTGATAAAACGATTTTGGGGATAGCTCTAGAACAAAGGCCTCAAACCAAAAAGTGGTCGGTACATACTTCCACAATGATAAGAGGCACCAATCACAACAAACATCAAAACGATTAGAGCATTGAGCGGGGAAAAAGCATCCCGGCAATGAAAAAATGTTCTTAGGGAGAAAACCCTGAAAAAGTGATGAAAAAAAGGTTCTGGGTCTCTCAGATCATTGTAGAAGAGAGTCTGAGAGCCCAGGGGAAGGATGGGTGGAGGCTAGAAACCCTCTTGGTGGTTTAAGAAGCTCCACCACGAGAGAGAAGCAGATGAAGAGAGATGGAGGGAGGCGCAAATGAAGGAGGCGCTGGGAGAGCGGGAGAGAGAGAAATGAGAAAGAGGCAAAGAGATGGAGAAGAGGGAGAGCCCTTAGGGACATGGTATCCTAAGGCTCTAATACCATGTTGAATGGGGTAATGACTTGTGTCTAATATGACACCAACCCTCTTTATTTATAAGAATGGAGAAAAGGTTCTAGAGAATTACAAAGACCATTAAACCCCTTAGGGTCCGTTTGGTAACTGACACTTTCCCTAAAACCCACAAAACCCATTATTACAACACTTTCCATGATGATCTTATTTTTCCTGCTACCCTGACACATCCCCCTTCTTCCTCTCACCACCTCTCTGCCCCTCTTGTCGCTTCTCCCTTTCTCGCCTCTGCGCTGGCGTCTGGCCCTTGTGCCTCGAACCTTGTTCCTCCTCCCCCTCCTACTTGACTCTCCTCCCTCTTCCTCCTTCACAACCTTCTTCGTGGTCTACCCTTGGTACGACTAACCCTCACTCCCCTCTTAAGTCTCTTCCCTCTAACCCAACCCGGCCAGTCGAGTTTCTAAGTTCTCCAAATTTCCTCCAGACCACCCCCCTATCCGGGTAACTTATACGACCCGACCCACTCTTTCTTGACCCTCCTTGACCCTATACCCAACCCAAACCCGCTACCCTCTTCTTTGACCTATCTTGACCCTTGTCCATCCTCTTTGGACTTGACCCGACACCCACACCCGTCGTCTCCCTCACCCGCACCTCCCTCCTCCCTTCTAGCTCGCAAGGGCCTCGCCTTCGACTCCTTTGCGAGCCCCTGCCCTCCCTCTTTGGTTCTGGCCCCCCCTAGGTCTCTCTCGCTAGACACCTTGCCCGCCTGCACTGCTGCCTTGTAAGCCGCCATCACCACTTCGTCGCCAACTTTACCGCCCGTCAATTGTGCCACCACCAGTATCGTCGACGTCTCTGCTATCACCGTCACCTCCTCTCATATACATATACACTCGGGTGACAGTTCTGATGTTGTGATGCCTCTTGCCAACGGGGTTGTCAATGTCCTCTCCGGTGATGCCTCCCCTGTTTCAGTATTTTTGCCTGGCCTCTGCTGGGCCCTAATTCTGCAGCAAATCTCCCGCCTGCCCATGCCTTGGAAGGCGTCAACATCGACCCTCCCTCCACTGCTATGATGATGCTAGTTTCGGCTGCTTCCGCTCATTCCTCTGGGCTCTCCACTAGCCTACAGACAGCCTCGCCTCTCACGCCTTGGAAGGCGTCATCATCGCCCTCCACCTCCATCAAATCTTGTGCTTCCCACCCCCTCACTTCTGCTGGTCTCCCGCAAGCTTCATCTCAGGACTCAGGCCTCCTGCCTGACACTCTTCACTTGGGCTCCTCCCTTATGGATTATTCCCCCTCTGGGAATCATGGTCTCTTGGCTGAGGCATCCCCTCTCTCCAAGTCCAGACTGGCTGTTCCAGTTCCCCGCAGATCCGTTGCTGCTGGTCATAAGAAAAAGGTGATTACTTGTTCTTTGTGCAACGGATCTTTGGTTCCTGTTATTAGAAATCAATTAATCTACCAAGCTTTTGGTTCCTGTTCTAAAAATCCATCAGTTTGCCAATCTTTTATCACTCATTAGTTCAGGAGGGTTGGGAAGATAGGACAGAGGTAGGGTGTTACATTTTTTTCTCTCCAAAAAATATCTTTAGAACTTGGAAAGGTCAGATTTCCTTTCAAAGCTGAGAAATCTGGTTAGTAGCGGTGCCCACAAAGTTGCAGTTTTTTGTTTGGAAACTGGAGGGTATCAAAGATTTTTTTTGTTTTGTTTTGTTTGGAGGTTTTTGGGGCATGAATTTTCTGTTCTGGTTTCTTTCACACCGTCTCTTTATCTCGGCTTGCTTTGTATTTTAATGAAAAAATGGGCACAGTCGTAATCATAATAATTGCTTGATTCATATATATTACCTATTTATCTGTCATATTGGATTTTTCTTGATTACGCAGATCCTTAACATTTAGTATTCACCGTATTTAGGTTGTGGCTTTAATTTTAGCTTATCTCAACCTTACTGCACTCGAACTTAACTCCACTTTTTACCACTTTCTGGACTCTGCTATCAGCATCCTATTTTCCCATTCTGCTTTACTATGCCTTGGTCGTTTGGTTAATTATAATCACTCATATCTCATATCTTTACTTATTATGACACAAGCCTAAAAAATGAGTTGTGCTAGAGGACTTGTCAGTGCTAAAAGTTTCGCCATCATCTCTGTTCATTATTGTTTTGCTATTAGGTCTATTTAAAATCAATTTAATATTTCTGAAGTTGACACATATTGAGAACAGTGAAATGCTTGCAGGTATCGGGGGCCGTATCTGTTGGATGCAATAGATTCTCTCCATCCTCCTGTTAGGGACGTCTCAAAGCCACTGCTTCTGCCCATATGTGATGTCATTAAATCCCACTCACTAGGGCAGGTGGCTGTCAGTGGTAAATTGGAGGCTGGAGCCCTTCGAAGTGGTTTGAAGGTATGTAGCCTAGGTGATTGTAGTTGTTATCAAGTAGTCAGTAACATTCCTATTAGCCATCTTGAGAAACATCCTTTTATTGCATGACAAGGTGAGGAGGCATATGATATACCATTCAAATGTTCAGCTTTGTCATACCGGAACAGCTTCTTTATTTATCTATTTATTTGGGATAAGCTTTGAATCCCTAGTTTATTGAATTGCCTTAAGATATTCATTTATCCTTGTGAAAAGTCATCGTTGGCTACTATTTTTTTTTTTTTTTTGTATTATTCTTATAATGATTTGAAGTTCATGATGTAATACGCTGTTGAGGAATGAATGCGCAACCACGAGGAAGAAGCCAAACAAACAATAACACGACGACACAAGGAATTTAATGTGGTTCAACACAAATGCCTACATCCATCTGAGAGAACCAGAGATTTTTCAGAAAGCCAGAAAAAAATCTCTACACCACTCTCCACCTCACAATGTTATCTCCCTTTGCTATAGTTTAGGTTTTTCCCGCAAAGACAATATATAGGGAACACAAAAAGCCTAATCCCCATAATTACAATTCTACCCCCATTTCCCAAGCCCGACCCAATTACAAATACAAGTCCAATAATAATGATGTGGACCATTATAGAATAGAAGGCATACCCAATCCCAATGGTCTCAACCTTGGCTTGGATTCTGCAAGCATAGTTATCACGGTGTGAAGGTGGTGGAGGGTTGTCTAAACATTTAGGCGAGAAGGCGAACAAGGTGACTAAGTGTTATTTTTTATTTTCCATATTTTCTAACATTAGTTAGTTAGCTATATATACCTTGTATCATAAAAAATCAAGATTAAACAACATCAAGTCATTAAAGTTCAACATTTAATCATATTATATCATAAAAAAAATTCACATTAAGTCATATTAAGTTATAAAAAATCAACATTTAGAGAAATGCTCTTGTTCTATAATAAGTTTGACTGGTCAAATGATTTTATTTTTACACGAGACTTTTTGTATTAGTTATAACATAAAATCAGCTTTCCAACAAGTCTATGATTACTGAAATCTAAGTTGTAATGACAAAGTTATGCTCCGGTCAAACTTAATTTTAAGTGTGCGAATGCTGTTAAAATCACTTGAATGAAAATAATTTTATGGATATCAAAACAAAAGATTATTCTACAGGACTTTTGGTTTTTTGCAATGTTTGAACATGATAGAATTTATAAAATTTTCATAATTGAGAAAAACCCCAGCATTTAAAACTTGAAAATCGCCCCTATAACCAAAATCCAGTTTTTGTTCTTGGACTGGGGGTTGACTTTTTATTCTTTTGGAATTTGATTTTTAAACTATTTTTATTGGATTTAAATAAGGGGTATCTGCTTATTTATGAATAATATGTTAAGTAAATGAAATGAAACATTTACTTAAAATGATATTTGGCATAAATAAGTGTCAAAACATAAGGCAGCATGCAGTGCAACAAGGCGACTATCACCTAGGCCCATGCAAACCGCCTGGACGCCTAGTCATCGCCTTGACAGCTATGTCTGCAAGCCACCTTGAAAAAGACCAGTGTTGATGTCTGTGAACTCTACCTATCTTCATTCCCAACCACCAAGGCCCAAACATCTGTCTGGGGCGTTCCATACAACCCTCCACCACATGATGTGACATGGTTCCACCTCTCCTATTGTTGTATCCTGGTTTGAGATATCACTGCCACTCACCAAACCCGAAGTAAAAAACAGCCACTTCTTTCCAAACTGGCACTTGTTTCTAAACCATTTGCAATATGTACCTCCTCTCTGAGTTCCAACAATAGCTTCAACTGTTTCAACCCTCCCTGAAGTCTGTATAGATTCCCAAAAATCTGTCCTTGAATTATGACCACGAACCGACTCTAGAAATCTTGAGAACTCCACCTTCCGATAAACATCTGAAACCTCTTAATTCTAGTGTTCCTAGTGAAATCAAATTATGTTGGGTAGGGATTGAATAGCAATGAGTACCCCTCTCCGCTCCTTCCTTTAAGCACCAGCCCCTCTGGCTGGTCTCCCGGTGATGGAGACACTTCCCTCTATCATCCCTTCCCTCCCCTCCAACCTCCCTCTCCTCCGCCTCCGCCTCCACCTCCACCTTCTGAAATTCCTTTACAAACCACTCATTCTCCGCCTTCTTCTAAAGAAAACCCCCCTCAAGCCAAAAAAACATATAGTTCGTTATTCAATCCCTCCCCTTCCCTCTCACAATCTGGCCTGCCCCTCCATTTTATTCCTCCCATTTTTGGTGGCTCTAAACTTGCAGTTTTCCCCCCTGGGCTCTTGAATGGGGAAGCTCTCCTATGGCAGAACTCCTTTGTGGGACACTTCTTGGGTACCCTTCCTTCTCCAATAGTCAAGCTCTCCCTCTCGAAACAATGGAGACTTCATGGGACGATGGAGACCCACCTCATGGATAATGGGCTTTTTCTTTTCAAATTCTTGGATGAAGATGACAAATGTTGTATTCTTGAAGGGGGTTCTTGGCAGGTTGTCATAAAACCTATTTATCTCTGATAGTGGCACCGTCAACTGCAATTGTATAGTGTCGAGCTTAGATCCATACCCCTGTAGGTCTCTTTTCCTGGTCTTCCCCTCCACTTTTGTTGCTTGGAGGGCCTAAGCACTATTTGATCAGTTCTGGGAACCTTCTCTAATGTTAGGACGAAACGCAAGGAATGGCTCACTGTGCTCGGATATGTATTGTAATTCCTGCAGATGGTCCTCTCCCCTCTACCATTACAATGAATGATGCAGATTTATCCTTTCATCAAGACGTGGGTGTATGAGTGGGTTCCCCCTCACTGCTTGAGTTGTAAGACTTTTGGGTGCGACTCAATGCTCTGTGCCCCAAAGGTGATTCCCTCTAATCTTGTTCATCCTCTGGTTGGTTCTAAAGAAATGGTGAATGCTATAAACCATCGTTTGTCCAGTTTCCTCCTCCATCCTCTCTCCGCCAGCTTGCTAGAGCTCCTTCTCTTTTCAGAGGAAGAACTAGAAACCATCGCTGATGAGGAAGACATCTTTGCCATTTTCTAGCAACTAAATCCCAGAATCCTTAAGATCCTGGTTCTTTGAAGGGTCCGCTGGTTCGAGATGACTCTTTACCCAGCGGTACCAACAGATACGCAAACCTTCTGACCATTGGGGCTCTCAAGAGAAACAAATGTACCTGCAATTCCTCGCCTTCTTGCCAAGGGACTGAACCTAGTCGAAGATCCCTTCTTCAGGCGGTTGAAAGCAACCATGATAGTGACGGATTTAGTTTTGGCCATAGTTGTCAAGCCATCGCCTAGGCACCACCACGGTGGGGGGCACCTTAGCGTCCAGGCATTTTGCTTGGGGCCTAGGCAATTGACGCCTTATTGCACTATATGTCGTCTTATATTTTGGCACTTATTTATGCTTCATAAATAAGCAAATGCCCCCTATTTGAATCCAATAAAAATAGTTTAAAATCAAATTCCCAAAGGAGAAAAAGTTAACCCTCCAGTTCAAGAGCAAAAACTAGATTTTTGGTTTTAAGGGCGATTTTCAACTTTCAAATGCTGGGGTTTTCTCAATTCAAAAAATTTCTAGATCTTATCATGGTAAAACATTGCAAAAAACGAAAACTCCGGTAGAATAATCTTTTGTTTTGATGTTTATAAAGTTATTTTTATTCAGGAGATTTTTACAACATTTGCACGCTTTAAAATAAATTTGACTGGGACATAACTTTGTCATTACAAATCACATTTAAGTAATTTTAGACTTGTTGGAAAGCTGATTTTGGGCTATACCCAATACAAAAAGTCTCATATAAAAATAAAATCACTTGACCAGGCAAACTTATTATAAAATATAGCATTTCTTTAAATGTTGATATTTTATGACTTAATATTGATTCTTGATGATTTGATGCTGTTTAATGTGGATTTTTGATGACTTGGTGTGGCTTACTGTTGATTTTTTATGATACAAGGTATATGTAACATACTAAATAATGTTAGGAAATGGGGAAAAGAAAAAATAACACTTTGTCTGCCCTTCTCTTTTAGCTCCTTCAATTTGAATCTGGTCACTCGTCCTTACTGGTGCATTAATAGGTCTCCGTTGGATATGACCATACCACCTCAAACGACTCTCGCAGAGCTTGTCGTGGATTGGTGCTACCCCCAGATCGGTTCTTATGACTATACCAGATCTATGCTTTACAATAGAAAAAAAAAAAAACTTCTTGCACACCACCCTTTCCTTAGATCTCCCTGCACACCTCGCAAACCTCCCCCTGATACCATTGGTTGGAGAATGAATGCACAACCACAAGGAAGAAACCTACCAAACAATCACACACGACACAAGGAATTTAATGTCGTTCGACGCAAATGCCTACATCAATCCGAGAGAACTAGAGATTTTTCATTGAGCCAGAAAAACTCTCTACACCACTCTCCACCTCACAATGTGATCTCCCCCTGCTTGCGTTTAGGTTTTTCCCACAAAGACAATATATAGGGAATCCAGAAAACCCTAATCCCCACACGATGACAATTCTCCCCTGTAAAAGAAATGGACCCTAACCTGACCCAATTAAAAATACAGGCCCAGTAATAGTTATGTGGACCATTACAGAATACAAGACATGCGCAACCCCTAACATATGCTAATTACGGGACTATCTGGTATATGGTATTTATTTATTTTCCTACAGAGTGTTTTCCCCATGAAATAAAACGATTGAAGTATGCTGACAGATATGCTGGAGGGTCGTCTCGCAGATTATTCACTGTCTGGGTTTACTGCCATGGGAGTGTTTTTGTACTTGATACAAAGAGCTTGCATGCATCTCATTCCTCAGAAGTGGTTCACTGATACATTGATCCAAAATATTCAATCGTCAGATCTATCCATGACCAGGATGAAGCTTGGGTTAAAATAAGTGGAGGTCCGAACCGACTGATGTTGAAGAATCAGCGGATGAGTTGTGGTTAGGGGTGAAATGCCACTCGAACCTAGAGCTAGCTGGTTCTCCCCGAAATTCTTGTATGGCTTATGGCTCTTAATTCTGGGAGGTTTGGTTATCCTCCTTAAGGGTTTTATTTGCCTGTTATAATCCTTCCAGTTTTCAAACTGTAGCTCTTTTTTGGATGATTAAGATAGATACTCTTAAATTTTTTGTATAATCCATGCTAGAATTGATAAATTATTTCATGAGTGTAGGACAGAAGTTCTATTTGTTACTTAAAAGCTTTCTATTTATGGTTACCACCTCATTTACTTGTACTGTAATATGAATTTGTGTTGGTTATAGGTTCTAGTCATGCCATCGGGTGAGTTAGCGACCGTGCGTTCTCTAGAACGTGATTCTCAATCTTGCACAGCAGCAAGAGCTGGAGACAATGTTGCTGTCAGTCTGCAAGGCATTGATGGAGGCAATGTGATGGCTGGTGGGGTACTGTGTCACCCAGATTTCCCTGTGGCAGTTGCGACCCATTTAGAGCTGAAGGTCCTTACATTGGAGGCTGCTATGCCCATCCTTATAGGTTCCCAGGTTCATATTCTCTGAAAAAACTTTCCCACTACATTCTCATTAATGATGAATATATAATTTGAGTAAATATTGAATGAGCAGGTGGAGTTTCACGTACATCATGCAAAAAAGGCTGCAAGAGTTGTAAGGATATTGTCATTGCTTGATCAGAAGACTGGCAAGGTCACAAAACGGGCACCCCGTTGTCTTACAGCTAAGCAGAGTGCAGTAATAGAGGTACAGTTACATTTCATTGATATATTGTTGCTCTGGTGTAATTAGCAAAAGCCTGTGCAGTAGATGGGTGTGATTTAAAGAATGAGAAAACGAAGAATATTATTACATTTTAAGAATCCCATATGTATAGAAAATACCATAAACACAATAGGAAGAAATGTACAGCATAATTTGATTGAACAATTGAATGGATTAGGTGTTCAACTTTCCTATTAAGTGGTGCATTTTTTTTTTTATTGGGGGGGGGGGGTTGGTGGTTGTGGAGAATAGACAAATTTTATTGGGCCATAAGTAAATACAAAACAGAAACTGCACAGATACAGGGTGGCACAGCCCCCAACCGAGGGAGTGGTTATGTTTGGTATGTCTTCCCTTAGCCCTGACACACTATGGTGCCTCGGTGTTGGTAGGAGCGGGTCGAGTCCCAGTTGGTGGCAAACTCGCTTTAGGAGAAAATGTATAAGCAGCTTATATGCCATGGGAAGGTTACAATTAGGGATGTAAGTTTGGCCCTGACGGCCCGAACCCACTTTGGCCCTCTTTGAGCCTGAACAGAGTTTGGGCTAAGATGTTTGACCTTGAGGGTGGATTAGGGTTGATAAACACTGACCCTGGGTTAGGGTTAGGGTTGGGCCGGGCTTGGGTTGAGGCTTAGGCACTGAGGCACTGATTTTAACCATGATTTATATAATATAATTTAAGGCTATCATCCTGTCCTTTTATTCAAAATAATGAAATTTGGGTCATTAATTCTTATGGTCAGGTGTCCTGAACATCTATTATTTTGTTGCACTTCATAATTTTAATTGTATATTTATCATTTGATCTATTTTTTTCGGGTGAATAAATAATTCATTACCAAGGAGAGAGAAAATACAAGGGGAAGGGAGGGGGAGGGAAGGCTTAAGCCAATAAGGAGAAGCCAGCCCAAGGGGAACCAAAAACAAATCGAACCAAAATACAAAACAAGCTAATGTAGAGACAAGCCCGACCAACCGGGGGGGTGACCAACGACTAACGCCTTCAAGGAGGCTGAAAGAGATTAGCCTGAAGATTCCATGAGCTAATGATGAGGGAGTTTTTTGGGGAGATAGGGACTGGCCTGGGGTGTCGGTGGAGAAGGGCTTGGGCTTTGGAAGTAACATCGAAGTAGATAGCTTTCCAAATCTGGTCCTGAGATCGGGATTTGGGGTTCCATCTACGGATGTTTCGCTCCATCCAAAGATGGTTGATAGTAGCACAGAAAGCCAATTTTCCAATCGTATCACAAATATGGGGACCCGAGAATGCCATACTCACCGACACCCATTCTTGATCAAGTGGGAGAATAGTCCTGTGGGAAGGCCAACAATTGGATAGGACTTTCTTCCAAACCAAGGAGGAGAAAGGGCAAGAGAAGAAGAGATGAGGGATATCTTCCATACCTGAAGGGCAGAAACAACAAGAGGGGTTGACAGGGATAAGACGGTGAATGAGAAAGGATTGGGTGGGAAGGCAATTGGACATACATCTCCATAAGGTGAAGCTATGTTTGGGAATGTGACCTTTGAACCAAACCAATTTGAGCCACGGAACCGAAGGGGAGGGAGTGCGAATATGGGTCCAAGCAGAGGCAGAGGAGAAGATCCCATTAGAGGACGGGATCCAGATACATTTATCCTCCCTTCCTCGGTGACCAGGGGGGATAGGGGGGAGGGAAGACCAAAGATCAGAGAGAAGGGGGGAAGAGGAGGGGGGAGACCATCACATAAGAAAGAGGATAAGGGAGACTTTGGCATTAGCAGGAAGACCCGAAGAGTAGATTACTTTAGGAGTAAGGATTTGGGAATGACCATTTCCTATGGAGCAAGAGATGGCGGTCAAGGCAATGGGTCTGTGCTCAAGAATCTTCTGCCAGATCCAGGATGGATCCAAGGTAAAAGCAGCAGTCCAAAGGGAGTGGTGCTAAAGCGGACCAGCAAGGATCCAATTGACCTAGATACTTTTGTGCTTGGTCACGATTTTCTAGATAAGCTTGAGGATTCCTACTGAATTGGAGTCTAGGATTCTCCTAATCCCTAACCCACCTTCAGATTTGGGAAGACTAACCTTCTTCCAACCGAGGGGCCTAAGGAATTTGGAGGTGTCCGAACCTTTCCAGAGGAAGGAGCACAAAAGACCTTCATAGGACTTGATCATCAATACTGGAAGGACAAAGGTACCAGACCAATACAAATACATGGATTGAAGGACTGAACAAATCAAAGTGAAGCATCCAGCATAGGAAAGAAGTTTGTCTTTCCAGAGTTGGAGATTCTTCCTAAGGAGATCAAGAAGGGGGGTACAGTGGTGAGTAGTGAGCCTAGAAGTGATAAGAGGAAGACCTAGGTATTTGACAGGCAACTTGCCTAATGGGATACCCGAGATACCACAAAGGGAATCAATGGTTACAGGGCAGACACTAGAGAGGAAGATATAGGATTTGAGGAGATTAATTTTGAGACCCGAGAGAGTCTCAAAAGAGTGGAGGTTGGACATGATGGTAGAGATGGAAAGGGGGTCCGCCTTGGAAAAGATCATAATGTCATCAGCGAATGCCAGGAGGGTGAGGAGGAGAGATTTACATTTGGGAATAGTGAAAATGAGATGGATGTCAGTAGAAGATTAAATTGACTGAGACAGGACTTCAAGGGAAAGGGAGAAAAGAAGAGGGGAGAGAGGGCAACCTTGGCGGATCCCTCTCCCAGAAGGGAAGTGGCCAGCCGGACTACCATTCACAAGGACAGAGAATTTAGGGGAGGGTATGCAAACACGAATCCAATGGACAAAAGAGGGGGGGGGAAAGCCATCTCAAGTAATACATTGGTAATGAAGTCCCAATTAATAGTGTCAAAAGCTTTGTGAATGTCAATGTTGAGAAGAGCAGCCGGGGAGTGGGACTTACGGTCAAAGCCGCGAACAATCTCATGGCAAAGGATAATGTTGTCCACAATATTTCTACCAGCAATGAAGGCTGATTGGTTGGGGCTAACAAGAGAGTCAATGACTTTTTGGATCCTATTTGCTAGAATTTTTGCAATGAATTTATAGAAGAGGTTGCAGAGAGACATGGGTCTAAAGTCATTCATTGTAACCACACCTTCCATTTTGGGGATGAGGCAGAGGAAGGTGTGGTTAATCCCAGCAATTTGATTAGGATTAAAGAAAAATCTACGAATCGCCAGGATGAGGTCATTGCTGATGATGTTCCTGCAAGCAGAGAAGAAACCCATACTGAAACCATCAGGGCCAGAAGACTTGTTGGCTTTGTGGGCGGGGATAGCCGAGAGAATTTCCTCATCACTAGGGATAGATTGGAGGAAGGGGAAAAGGTCGGCCAGAACTGATTTATTGAGGAGGTTTAGGGGAATGGTGGGGGGAGGGGAGGGGGCAGGGTTAAAAAGTCTCTGAAAGTGAGAGACGGCTTCATCCTTGATGAGATCAGGAGAAAGGAGGTCAACCCCCGAAGAAGAGGTAAGCATAGGAATGGTATTAGCATTGTTCCTAGCTTTGAGAGACCTATGGAAATAGGCAGAGTTAGAGTCTCCCAGGTCAAGCCATTTGATGCGGGCTTTTTGATAAAGAAAAGATTCTTCTTGATCAAGAAGCAAGGATTACTCCGAGGAAGCAGATTTTTCCTCCTCAGCTAGGACAGGGTTGAGAAGGTCCAATTGGAGTCTGGATTGGGTAGTGTGGAGTTTTTCTCTGCTTTCCGAGATCCTGGAGGAAATGTTCCCAAAGATGGAGTTCTAAAGCTTGAGGGAGGCTTTGGCATTCTTAAGCTTTCTGGAAAATGTCAGGAGAGGAGAAAGGGAGCGAGGGGTGGGGGTATTCCAAGCATTGAGGATTAAGGCTTGGAAACTAGAATGAGAGGTCCACATGTCAAAGAATTTAAAAGGTTTGGGACCAAAAGATCAAGAGGGGAGAACATGAATAGAAATGGGGCTATGATCAGAAACACTAGGTTGGCCGAAGTAAGCATGGGAATAAGGGAAAGAGTTAAGCTAACTTTCATTGACAAGAACCCTATCAAGTTTGTAGGCCACCCGCTGGAACCCAGATCTCCTGTTATGCCAAGTTAGTTTGACTTCAGACATATAAGGTTAGTCAAGTTGAGGTCATCTATACAGTCATTAAAAGAGTCAACAGCTTGAAGATCAATAGGATTTCCTCCAGATTTTTCATGACTAAAGCGGGTGACATTAAAGTCTCCTGCAAGACCCCAAGGGATGGAATCAGAGCAGGGGACAAGGGAGAGGAGATCATCCCACAAAGGGAGTTTGAGGGGAGGCCTATTGTGGGCATATACCACAGAGAGCACATAGATGAAGGGACCTGAGTGATGGGAGATGGAGATGTGCATGGTTTGGGTGGAGGCAAAGAGAGAAGTGACGGATAAAAATGAGGGGTCCTAGAGGATCCAAATTCTACCAAGAGAGCTATGAGAGTAGTTAGTTAGACTCAAAAGACCAATGGGGTGCAATTGACGAGGCAATTCGGCGGGCATTAGACTATTGAACCCGAGTTTCAAGAAGACAACAAAGATTGGATTTGGAGGATTGGATAAGGGATCTGATTTCAGCTTGTTTGGCCGGGGAATTGAGCCCTCGGACATTCCAAATTGTCCAAGGAATCATTGGGAATAGGGGGATGTGGGCAACTGACGCTTGGAGGAGCTATGGGGAGTTTTAGAAATGGGAGGGGTGGGGTTTGAGGGGTGTCTACGGTTGTAGCCTATAACAGGGGAGGCAGTGGAGGAGTGGGGGTTGGTTGCGGGTTTAAAGGAGGGGGGTTTTTTCTTGAGTTTTTTTGTGGTGGATATGGTAGGGCTAGGACTGGTGATGATTATCATAGTGTCTGACAAAATGGAATCAGCAGGAATCTCTAACAAACGTACCTGGCAGAGGCGTGAGCCATGGGGTGCATTCAATAGAACTATCAGTTTTGCATAGGTCAGCTGCAGTAGAGGGGAGTCTTCATCTGCATATCAGAGCTAGAGCCAGGGTTCTTGTGATGATCAGATATGTCAACTACGGCTTGCCGTAAAGGTTGGCAAGCAATCATATCATTGAGAATTTCTGTATTGCAGAGAGCAAGAGCCTCATCTCAAATGAAAGTAGCAGCACCGGAAGGAGTATCATATGCAGAGCTAGGGTCTTCGATGTTGGAGGAGAGAGTTGAGGGACCTTCCAAGGTCGGTTGAGGAGCAGACAGGGATGTCAATGAGGAATTAAATTCTTTCGAATGAGAAGCAGGGGCCTCATATCTAGAGCATGCAGCGGCGCCCGAAGAAGTATCGTTTGCAAAGCAAGGGTCTTCAATGCTGGAGGAGAGAACCGTAGGACCTTCCAAGGTCGGCTGCGAAGCTTGAAGAGGGTCACATGGCTGTAGGGGCGAGGCGACATGGAGGCTAGGGAGGGTCGCATGGGTTGAAGAGGCCAAAAGAAACAAGGTCACCGGCAGACGGAAGACCTGAGAGCGTGAACCAGAGGCAAGAGAGTCGAAGGAATCAGTTCTAGGGTCAGATGTCTCACCAAGAGAGGCAGAGGCAGCGACAGGAGGAGGTGAAGGGATAGTCGGGTCAGTTGGGTAAGGAAGAGGTCTGGTCGGGTTAGAAGGGTCGGGTTGGTGGATGGAGGGGATGGGTTGTTTGAACGGGTGGGTCGGATTGTATAAGTTGCCAGGGAAAAGCGGATGGTTTGGAGGGAATTTAGAGAATTTGTTTAAGAGGTCTAGAGGAAGGTATTGGTTTAAAGGCATGAAAGGCGGTTCGAAGTTGGGTTGGACCGGCTGAGCTGGTCTATGAGAGGACGGGTTTAAATGGTCGGAAGGTTGGTTGTTTAAAAGGGGAGAACAGAAGTTAGGGCAACAAGAGGGAGTTGTCGCAGGAACCAAAGAGAGAATTGGGAGAGGGAGCAAAGGTGGAAGAGAGTTAAGGTTTGTGGGGATTGATGGGTGCAGAGAAGACGTCAGAACAGGCAAGATATCCAGAGAGCCAGAAAAGGGAAGAACTAGCTGTGTATTCTCAGCAGACGGCAAAGGCAGCGATCCAATTCATTAACCATCAAGTATCGAGTCTTGCTCAGCAATTGGCTCGAGGTTCGAGAAGTGATTTTGACCAACGGGCAAAGAGTTCTCCAGTGGACTAGAGGATTGAAGATTTTGAATTTTCGCCGGATTCTGGACAACAAAGGGACTGGAAAATTATCATTATTATTTTTTTTTTCCGTCTTCTCTTGGAGAGGTGGTCCTGAAAACCATCATCTTGAGGAGGTGCACAACAAGGATCCGTCGGGGTAGAGGTACGTTGATCAGATTGAGGAGGCTGGGTCGCCATTGCTAAGGATTTAGAGCATTGAGATGTCCGATGACCGAAGCATTTGCAGAGGGAACAAGTAGGGGGTATCCAGTAATAGTTAATTGTTTGATTGAAGGAGTGGCCTTCACCATCAATTATTGTAATCGATGAAGGGAGGTTAGCATCAGCTTGGACTTTAATGCAAACCCTTGCAAACGACAACCGATCCATGGCTTTGATTTTTTTGTCCGAATACAACAGCTTTCCAATAAGAGAGCTTACAATACTTAATCCCTTGATGCACCAAAAGTGAAGAGGTAGGTTTGGGAAAGTGATCCACAATGGAATCGATGAAGGTTCAGTTCTGTTGAAAGATGTGAATTCATCCCAGTTTCTGAGAAAGATCGGTTTCTTCCCCACATACCAGGGGCCACCATCTAGAGCTATAACCTTGTCAGCTTCGGAGTCAAATTTGAAGATGAATGTACCATTATCGAGCATGAACGTTGAGAGAGAACAGATTGGTTTCCATTGAGCCATAACCATAGACCATAGTTGTCAAGGTGTCGCCTATGCGACACTCGCCATGTTGCATTACATGTCGCCTTATGTTTTGACACTTATTTATGCTAAATATCATTTAAGTAAATGAACATTTACTTTAGATATTATTCATAAATAAGCAAATACCTCCTATTTGAATCCAATAAAAATAGTTTAAAAATCAAATTCCAAAAGGATAAAAAGTTAGCCCCCCAGTCTAAGAACAAAAACTGGATTTTGGTTATAGGGGCGATTTTCAATTTTTAAATGCTGGGGTTTTCTCAAGTATGAAAATTTTATAAATTCTATCATGTTAAAATATTGTTAAAACCAAAAGTCCAGTAAAATATTCTTTTGTTTTGATATCCATAAAATTATTTTCATTCAGACAATTTTAACAGTATTCACGCACTTAAAAAATAAGTTTGACTAGAGTATAATTTTGTCATTACAATTCAGATTTAAGTAATCTTAGACTTGTTGGAAAGCTGGTTTTATGTTATAACTAATACAAAAAGTCTCATGTAAAAATAAAATAATTTGACCAGTCAAATTTATTATAGAACAAGAGCATTTCTCTAAATGTTGATTTTTTATAACTTAATAGGACTTAATGTTAATTTTTTTATGATTTAATATGACTAAATGTTGATTTTTAATGACTTGATGTTGCTTAATCTTGATTTTTTATGGTACAAGGTATATATAGCTTACTAAATAATGTTAGAAAATGGGGAAAATAAAAAATAACACATGGTCGCCTTATTCGCCTTAAAGCGGGCGCCTCCTCGCCTAAGCGCTTAGACAACTTTCCGCCGCCTTGGTTCGCCTTGGCGCCATAACTGAAGACTTTGTAATCGAGAAGGGCGGACGACTGCCTAAGAAGTTGCTAACAATACAGTTCTTCCATTTCTGGATCTCAGGATCTAGAAGTCCTGGAGGACAGAGATCAACAGGGGCCGATTTGAGGGTAGCCAGGGGATGGAAATAGAGAGAATGACTAGCAGAGGAAGGAAGAGAAGGAGGCGGGACCGCAGGAGGAGGGGAAGAAGGGGAGGTAACAACTGAGGACCAGGTTCGCTGGTCAATGGGGGATTGGTTAGGAGGAGTGGAGGAAGAGGAGGGTGGAGGTATGTTTCGGCTTGGATAGAAAGGGTCGGGAGAGTGAGGGGAGTTTTCGGTGGGGGTGTAGGAGTCGCCGGCGGCAGGAGCCACCGGGGAGGGGGAGAGCATAGGAGAAGGCTTACGGCATAGGAAGGTTTTCGGTCAAGGTTTAGAAGTGGTGGGATGTGGAGGATGTCATTTGATCTATTGGTGCTTCTTTTTTCTTATTTTTTTTAATGCATAGGACACAAATGGAAAAAACAAGGTGAATCAAGGTTAGCTCGACTTTAGCAAAAATCAGGGCCAACCCGGCCCAATTCGGGTCAATTAGGGCCGGGTTGGGTTGGCATGAGGCCGACAGGGTTGGGGGCTTGGGTTGAATTTTGGGGACCTAGGGTTGGCCTATAGTTTTAAGAAACCTGGCCCAGTTTCTGGCCTCAAGGGGGGCTCCTCTTATGATGAATAAATGGAAATATTACCTTGTAAATTTCTAGCAATCTTATTTTTATTTCTGGTCTCAGACGGAAGAAAGGACTCACCGAGCCAGGATCACTAACTAATTCTAAAATAATAGAAAAGAACTGTCTTTTCTGTATACTTTATACTTTCCCGGGTTCCGTCCCGAATAGTCCGATTTTTCCTCCACGGCGATAAGGAGCTAAAAGATCCACTACCTTAATTCCTGTTTCAAAAATAGATAATTTGGTATCTAACTGTAACCCCGGCCTTGTTTCACCCTTAGTTATAATTTTTGAAGATGCACTACTCATTAATGAGCATCTATTATATGGAGATATTTATACTCTTCACATATGGAAATATGAAATTCAGACTCTTTCATCTTTCATCTTTCATCTCACTTTCGATACTGCATTTTTCATCTTTCATTTGTCATGTCCATTGTTCATATGTTTGGATCCATGTAGCCGACCTCATTTAAGATGTGATAAGGCTTAGTTTGTTGTTGTTTGTTTTACTAAAACTCTTTCCATACTCCTCTAGCTAAATAAATATGCTACTCTCGGATCTGCCACCTCAGTTTATGACATCCTTCTAATGGCCACAGCTGATTCCCCTTCCACAGCAAGGTCTAGGGCTTGAGTGACTGCACTGATCTTTGCTGGTATTGGAGTTTGTTACACTAATTGGACAGAGAATAGCCTCAAGATGTTATAACTCTCCTCACCTCCAAATACCCTGTTTGCCCCTCTTCTCTGAAACTGCCCATGCAATATATCTCCATGAGGATGGATCTCCACAATAGGCTCCCCTTATCACAACTCACAAGGAAATAGAGCTCTAGAACTACTCTATTTAAGTATGCAAGAGGAAAAATCCAACAGATTTCTTATCAGAAGAGAAGAAAAGAAAAAAAGAGACCTTTTTGAAGTACTAAGAAAGATGCCACCCCTCTCACACTGTCAAACTGAATGAAGACGTAACTCACAAATTCCCTGTCATATGATCCGTTTTGACACATTTGAGATAGATGGGAATCTTCTATTCTGGGACACATGTCATGTGTTTGCTTTTTCTGGTCAAATCTCTTGAATTAGAACTTTATGCGTTGAAGGAGCCTTTGATTTCCAAACCAGCCTATTTGAAAAAATGGGCTTAGGAGGTCGAGGAGGCCCTTTCTCTTTCCTCTGGTGAGAAAGATAAAGTAGAAAACTTGCCATTATTTATTTCAGTCTATTATGAGTATGTAATAGGAGTTGAAACATGATTCAATTTTTTGTTACACCACATGCAGCGTGGGAAAAATTGGAATGTTTGTTTGGCAAAGTAGACACAATGAGGGATGGCAATTGATGCTCAACTCACTTCTTTATCTCCAGATGATTTTCCCACTATTATGGACTATCTCAGTAAATTCAAGTTGTTCTCGCTAAATGGTCCTTTTCATATATTTTCCTCTACATTTCTCTCCACAATGGATGCATTGGGAGACAAATTTTTAATGCCTAGTTTGGGATAATTTTGGGAGTATCTCACAAGGGAAGAAACAAAAATTTCCACTCTTGAGATGATGTCGTCTTCCTTAAGTCTTTATCTGCATCATATTTTAAGGGCTAAGGTAAACAAAAGTGTTAGTCCGAAACTGCTAGTCACACTTTCAGAGTTTTGATGATTCTGTTATTGCTATGGGATTAGTTGCTCATGCAAATTCTATGAGCAGACTTTGGCATGAGAGGTTTGGCCTCCTCAACTACCGGTATTTACAGCAGCCACACAGTCATGACTCATGACTTTGTTATAGTTTTCAATGCATTCCCTAGGTGTCCAGGAACCCTTTGCTGAAAGGGCGCCTTGCTCGCTTATGCGTCGCCTAGGCACCTTGTTGGTGTCCCTTATGGTTTTGTTTCCCTCCACCGCCTTGATTGCCTTATTGCTGTGACAACTATGTATTCAGGCAAATGTCATCGAGCATTATCGCCGTTGGAGTTGGTTCACAGTGACTTGATGATATTTCTTCACATCCTTTACTGGAGCTCAATATGCCCTCACTTTCATTGATGACTTCTCGAGACATACTTGGGTTTATTTTCTTAAGTACAAGAGTGAGGTGTTTGCTTACTTGAAGCTTTCAAAGCTTTGGTTGAGAAGAAATCATCCACATGCATTAAAGAAGCTCCATACAAATAGGGTGTGAGATTTCACTTATGAGTTTTCGCGGTTCCTTGTCATCCATGGGATCATCCACCAGCACTCTGTAGGAACGCAACCCTAAAACGATGCCGAAGATAATGGAAAAACAAGAACAAGCAATGCACACAGATTTACGAGGTTTAGCAAGATTGCCTACGTCTCCGGTGAGATGAGATCCTACTTCACTATCAATGGAGAATAGGGTTACAACGCTCGTCCCTCACATCTCTCAGTATTGCTTGCATTACAGAGAAAGAAACCCTCGCTACAAATATATAGCGAAAAACCCTAATCCAGAAAGCCGTCCTGCCTGTCAAGGCGCTGCACCAATACTCCCTCGATTAAACTGTGACGGAATACAAGACATCGTACACCAACAATCTCCACCTTAGCTTGAATTCTATCGAGCCTCCTGTAAAGATAACTTGTAGACGTCTTCATCCCCGTACCGCATCAGAGGTGCAAACCCGCACCTGTTTGGTGCGTCCCTCATCTTCAACAATGAGTAATATTAATCAAGTCCAAGCAGGACTCAAACTTCTCTGTAGTAACTGGCTTGGTAAACATATCTGTAGGATTGAGATCTGTATGAATTTTTCTCAAGTGAATACAGCCTTCTGACACAAGCTCCCTGATCTTGTGAAATCTCACATCAATATGCTTTGTCCTTGCATGAAACACCTGATTCTTTGTAAGATGTATGGCACTCTGACTATCACAATGTAACACTGTACGTCCTTGCTCCAACCCCAACTCACGAACCAGTCCAGCCAACCAGACTCCTTCCTTGACAGCCTCAACTGCCACCTTGTACTCTGCCTCTGTAGTGGACAATGCAACTGTAGATTGAAGCATTGCCCTCCATGATATAGGTCCACCAACCAATATAAATACATACCCTATAGTAGACCTCCTCTTGTCTAAATCACCAGCATAGTCAGAATCAACATAACCCGCCAATTCTGTGGAACTTCCATTGCCATTGAACATAACACCTATATCTTTTGTCTTGCTCAAATATCTAAAGATCCACTTAATTGCATTCCAATGCTCATTCCCTGGATTACTCATGTATTTGCTAACAATACTAACTATATGAGACAAATCCGGCCTGCTGCAAATCATAGCATACATGAGACTCCCAACTGCGTTAGTATAGGGGACCTGAGACATATGCTCCACCTCCTCATGTGTTGTAGGGCATTCTCTTTCAGATAACTTGAAGTGGCTAGCTAATGGAGTGCTAACCGGCTTAGCCTTTTCTATGTTGAAACTCTCAAGCACCTTTTCAATATTCCTCTTCTAAGTTACCCAAAGTTTACCTGCATTTCTATCTCTAAGGACTTCCATGCCAAGGATCTTCTTAGCAGCACCAAGATCCTTCATCTCACTTTATAATAAACACAACTATCATACTCACTTTTTGTGTAGCCAATCTTCATCATGTGGGAATCAAAGCGCTTGTACCACTGCCTAGGAGATTGCTTAAGACCATAAAGCGACTTCTTAAGCAGACAAACATGATCTTCCTTTCCCTGTACCTTGAAATCTTCAGGCTGCTCCATGTAAATCTGTTCCTCCAGGTCACCATGAAGAAATGCAGTCTTCACATCAAGTTGCTCAAGCTCCAAATCATACATGGCCACCAAAGCAAGTAATACCCGGATCGAAGTGTGTTTTACCACTGGAGAGAATATTTCATTGTAGTCTATCCCCTCCTGTGTATAGCCCTTGGCTATAAGTCTAGCCTTATACCTTTCACGCTCCTTCTCAGATGCGGCCTCTTTCTTACGAAAGACCCATTTACACCCAATGATTTTTTTTCCCTTGGGTTTTTCCACAATCTCCCAAGTCTTGTTCTTCTGTAGAGACTCCATTTCCTCCATCATAGCTGCCATCCATTTATCATGCTGTGCATCACTCAAAGCATCATAGTAGGAAGATTGATCACATGTACCTACAGTGAGGGTATAGGTAACCATGTCCTCAAACCCGTATCCCACAGGTGTTTTGTGAGTACACTTCCCTTTGCCCGTTGCCACAATATAGGGAATTTCTACTACTTCCTGTTGTCCTGGTAAGTCACTGGATGATTCACTCTCTTGTTGTTTCTGACTCACCTAACTCCACCTGCATAGTAGAACCTTTTTTATTTTTATCAACTGATTGTAAATTGCAATTTAACTTCACCATATGAGACTCATCAAACGCAACGTCCCTACTAACCACAACTTTCTGTGAACTTGGATCCCACAACTTGAATCCCTTTAAACCTTTCTTAAAACCAAGAAAGATACATTGCTTAGACTTTGAGTCAAACTTGAAACGTTGCTCACTCTCAACATGCGCATAGGCTGGACAACCAAATATTTTTACAATAGAATAATCTGCAAGTTTTCCTGTCCATACCTATTTAGGAATTTCACAATCAATCGCCTTTGATGGAGATATGTTGATGAGGAAACATGCCATATTCACTTCTTCTGCTCAAAATCTCTTGCTCAACCGGGCATTCAGCCTCATACTCCGAGTTCTTTATAGAAGTGTCCTGTTTATCCTTTCAGTTACACCATTTTGCTGTGGTATCTTTGGAACCGTGAAGTGACGTGTAATCCCTTCAGCTTTGCACAATTCTAGAAACGGATTGTACATGTACTCCCCTCCATTATCTGTTCTCAAGTACCTAATTTTCTTTCTTATCTTCCTTTCTACCTTAGACTTCTACTCCTTAAATTTAGTGAACACCTCACTTTTATGGTTCATGAAGTAGATCCAGACTTTCCTTGAGTAATCATCAACAAAGGTCATGAAGTATTCTGCCCCACCTTTAGATTTTGTTGTTGAAGGACCCCATACATCGCTGTGTACATAATCAAGCACCCCTTTACTCTTATGTTTTGCAGTTTTGAAACTAACCTTGTACTGTTTCCTGAACACACAATACTTACAGAAGTTCAGTTTACAAGTTTTCACTCCCTTCAACAGTTTCCTTTTATGAAGCTCCATCAATCCTCTTTCTCCCATATGCCCTAACCGCATATGCCACAGATAGGTATCATCTGTATTAGATCCTGCATCTGTAGTCACAGATGTTTTACCTGTAACAGTGCTCCTTATGAGTCTGTATAGGTTTCTTGTTAGCTGTCCCTTCATGATAACCATAACACCCTTAATAACTTTGAGAACTCCACCTTCTGCTATGTACTTGCAGCCATTTGAGTCAAGTGCCTCCAAAGATACTAAGTTTTTCCTTAAATTTAGTACATGTCTCACATCTGTTAAAGTTCTTACTATCCCATCAAACATCTTGATTTTGATAGTGCCTATCCCAATGGTCTTATATACAGCATCATTCCCCATTAGGACAAACCCACTATTATATAGTTGATGTGTATCAAACCAATCCTTATGTGGACATATGTGATATGAACATCCAGAATCTAAAATCTAACAATCAGAAGGTTGCCCTCATCTCCATCATCTCCATCTGAACTGTCAGCCAGGCTAACTTCCTCAAATGCCTTATCTACACCTTTCTTCTTCAAGTCCACCTTCCTCTTCAAGCACTATCGCTTCAAATAACCTTCCTTCTTGCAATAGTAACAAGAGACCTTTGTCTTTGCCCCTTTTGATTTCGATCGACTCTTTTCAGGTCCCTTCTGATTTGATCTCCCTCTTTCCTGCTCCTTGTCACCTCCGAAAAGACCTTCTCCTTGTGATTTCATACTACTGGCCTTCTTCCTTGTATCATTGGACATGAGGGCAACCGCGACTTCATCCATCTCAAGGGTCTCCTTCCTGTACAAGAGAGTCGTTGCCAGGTGATCATATGATTCTGGGAGCGACGACAACAACAATAATGCCTTGTCTTCATCCTCGATCTTAACCTCCAGGTTTGTAAGTTTACTTACGATCTGATTGAACATGCTAAGATGCTCTAATAGATCCGTACCTTTCTCCATCTGTAGAGAATACAGTTGCTTCTTCACGAACAATTTGTTCGTTAAGGACTTCGTCATATAGATGCTTTCAAGTTTCAACCATAACTGCGGTGCAGATTCGATACCGACAATATATTGTAGGGCATCATCAGAAAGATTCAATCGAATCGCACTTACTGCCTTTTCCTCCATCTCTTCCCAATCTTCATCAGTAATTTTTGCAGGTTTCTTTGACTTCTCCAACAACGTTTTCGCCAAACTTTGTTGTATTAGAAGATCCTTCATTCTTTGACGCCAGAGGTAAAATTGTTCTTCCCATTGAACCGTTCGATATCATACTCTTGACATTCGATCATTTCTCTACCATCGTGAAAGTAAACACTAGAAAACGGAAACCTAGAGCTCTGATACCAATTTGTAGAAACGTGACCCTAAAACGATGCAGAAGATAATGGAAAAACAAGAAAAAGTAGTGCACACAGATTTACGAGGTTTAGCGAGATTGCCTACGTCCCCGGTGAGATGAGATCCTGCTTCACTATCAATGGAGAATAGGGTTACAATGCTCGTCCCTCACACCTCTCAGTATTGCTTGTATTACAGAGAAAGAAATCTCGCTACAAATATATAGCGAAAAACCCTAATCCGGAATGCCGTCCTACCTGTCGAGGCGCTGCACCAATACTCCTTACATTAAACTGTGACGGAATACAAGACATCGTACACCAACACACTCAATCCCACATACCCCACGACAGAATGGAGTAGCAAAGAGAAAGAACCGGACATTGAAGGAGATGGCCAATAGCATGATGCATTCACAGGATTTACCTCCTACCTTGGGTAGAAGCAGTCAATTGTGCAAACTACATTCATAATCACACACCACATCATGCAGTTTAAGATACGACTCCTGAAGAGGCTTGGACTAGGAACAAGCCAGATGTTTCACATTTCAGTTTTCAGCATTTTCAGTAGTCATGTTTGGGCACATATTCAGAAGACACAATGTAAGGCCCTAGATAAGACGAGCAAGCCACTCATCTTTGTTGGCTACTGTAGGACATGAAGGCGTATCACTTGCTTGACCCTACTGCAAATGTACAGTTTGATGAACATCTTCCTGATTCTCATAGCTCTTCTTCTTCCTCTTCGGACTCACATGACACTGTTGTTGATATGGATGATACTCCTGCCATTGTTGCCTCTTCTGCAGTAGATGATCAGCCTGCTGCAGTTGTTAGTCATCCTGTTGCTGCTTCTCCATCACCTTCTCCTCCCTTGCCTAGATGGGTCTGATTGACACTTGAGGATGTAGCACCATATCTATCTCCCTCCTATCGCCATTCTACTGGTTCTGTTCTTATTGGACAAGTAGTTTCAGGTGACTGACGATCTTTTTCGGAGGCTCATGGGGCTCGAGAGTGGGACAAAGCTATGGCAACAGGAATTCTCTTTTTTTCTCTCTTTTGGATGAATAATAAATGCATTAAAAGAGGAAAAGAATATACAAGGGAGAAAAGTGGGGGGGGGG
>NC_056566.1:873540-879361 GCF_013358625.1 Macadamia integrifolia
AAGATGCCAAGCTAAAAAAAAGTGGGGAGCACAGCAAAAACAAGCTAACAACTAGCAACCAGAATAACGGAGAACCAAAAAAGGGGGGGGGGACACTAAGGGGGATCAAATCATCATGGGGGTGGGGTTCGTGAGGAGAATATATGATCAATATATGATCGAAGGGGGAGGCCCCAAGAAACACCAATAAGCCTATTCCCTGGGGAGTTCCTGACTGATTTAAGCTTGAGAGAAGCAAGCTTGGAGGTAACATCAAAATAGACTGCAGTCCAAATCTTATCATAGGAGCGAGAGTTGGACGTCCATCTACGCATTATATGTTCCATCCATAGGTGGTTGATGGTGGCGCAGAAAGCTAGCTTGCCAATGGTATCACAAATGGAGGGACCAAAGAAGGTCATGTCGACCCAGATCCATTCTCTACTGAAGGGGAGGATAGTTCTTCTGGAAGGCTAGTGGTGAGTGAAGATTCTCTTCCAAATGGATGCGGAGAAGGGGCAAGAGAAAAGAGGTGGTCAATGTCTTCAGTGCCATTCTAGCAGAGGCAATAAGAAGGGGAGATAGGAATGTGACGATGAATGAGGAAGGATTAGGTAGGGAGGCAGTTGGAGATGGCACGCCAAGCAGTGAAGCTGTGGCGGCCAAGCAGTGAAGCTGTGGCGAGGGATATGGCCTTTGAATCAAATAATGTTGTGCCAAAAGGCCCAAGGGGGGCAGTAGGACGGATGAGGTTCCACGCAAAGGAAGAACAAAAGAGGTCAAAAGGCAAAGCCGTCCAGGAGATCTTATCCTCTCTATTTCAAAGAATGGGGGAGAGGAGGGGGAGGTCAGCCTAGATGGCCTCAATGAGGGGGGAGGGGGGAGGGGGGACCGGGTCCCGTCCAAGATGATGGAGGTGACCTTGGTCGATCTGTGAATCCCTGAGGAGTAAACAGTGCGGGGGTTGACAATAGATAGGACACCCAAGGGGTGCCAATGGTCGAGCCAGAGGGAAGTGGAGGCCCCATTGCCTATGGAGGAGAGATGGGAACATATATTCTTTTTTAATGAAGAATGAGAGATGGGAGCTTGTAAGTTGGTTCGATATAAATGGGTATATCAAACCAAATATGCAGCTGATGGTTCTTTTGACAAGTACAGAGCACAACTTGTGGCTAAGGTATATTCCCGAGTTGAGGGAATTGATTATTCGGAAATATTTGCCCCCTATAGCCAAGATGGATTCAATTCACCCTGTTCTTGCTCTAGCTGCATCTCAAAGATGGCCTGTTTATCAGATGAATGTGAAACAACTTCTTGCAGGGTAATTTGGAAAGAAATTTAAATGGAGCAGCCCACTGGTTTTTGTCCAAGATCCTTCGTGTGTCTGTGGCCTCAGGCACCACAAGCATGGTATGAGAATATGGACACTTTCCTTTTCTCTATTAGATTTGTACCGTGGCAATCTGACCCTACTGTCTACATCTGGACAGATTCCTTCTCACAGGCAGGTCCCTTTCTCACATTCGGACTATACAGCAGTCACTTTCTGCGTGATTGAAATGGCAAACCTTGGACTTGCTCACTATTTTATTGGATTCAATTTACGCAGACAGATTTAGGGATTTCTCTCTCACAAAGGAAATATGCCTAAGATCTTCTTCAGCGGTTTCAGATGGCTAGCTGCGAGCAATCTCTGACACATTTTTCCAGATGAGGTTGACTTTGACTTCCACTGGCACTTCCCCACTGTGTGATGCTACTTTGTTTCCCTAGTTGGTTGGAAGTCTTCTATACCTAACTCATACTTGATTTGATGTCTCATATGCAGTTGGGCTTCTTTCTCAGTTTGCACATTGATGTAGATAAATCATATAAACGGGCTTATTTTATTGGAAATAACCTTTGGTTTGGGTTATGTATGTGTTGTGCCTTTGATCCCATGTGTTTTTATTATAATGGGCGCACTTTAATGGGACTATAATATGGATAGCGGTTATGCATACGGGATTAGTTGAGTTAGTGCCATTTTTTTTATTTTCATTGTTATTAAGTATGTTAGTTAGGCTGGATTAGGATTCTATTGATGGATAGCTAGCCTAGAGGGGGGTGAATAACTTATCACTAGTGGATTTAAACTTTCGCCTTTTAAGCCTCAAATGCATGATAATAAATAAAATGCGGAATATAAAACACAATCACATAAGTACACAGAAACTTATAGTGGTTCGACTCAACTAAGTCTAGTCTCCTCACAAGATCCCCTTGAGAGGTATTCACTGGTTCTTCCCTTTCAATACAGTAGGTGGGGAGGAATCACCTTTGCACAATTTTTTAGAGGATAAGGTCCTTTACAAAATCTCCTTTATAGGTAGAGAGTGACCTTTTGAATCTCTTTACTAGTAGAGAGAGACATTTTCAATCTTTTAAGGATTAAAGGATCCTACACACTTGTCTAAGTACGGCCTAGAACAATGTGTAAACAAGAATACCCACTCCTAGAGTCAAACCAACTCTTGGGCTAAACAACCTTACAATAAAAATAGAGGTGGTAGGAAGTTACCTTCCTTGTGTGGTGCATGTAATGATATGTAATGATAAGAATATATACACCTTGATGTCCTCTCAAAGCTTGCAGTAGAATGCCAAGATAGTGTGGATGACTCGTAGAGATTTTTGAGTTCCTCTTAACAAGATTGTATATATTGTAGAACTTAAACTAAAAAAGATAACTTGCTTTCCTTCACTCTAATGCTTCAATAAATGCACTTGGATGAGTAGTATTGAGTGTTGTTTTTTTACTTATAATGGGTGGTATTTATAGGAGTGAATGGTGTTCTATTTGGACAAGCAAACACTCTCTAATGGACATTGTTTGGCTTCTCCGGTTGACCGCCAAATAGTCTGGTCTGTAATCAGTTCTATTTCTCTGTTTAGATAATGCAAGCTATCACTTTCTAGCATGCTTGTGATCTCCTTAGTTCTCTTTGATTCTTGCATTCTTATCAAGAAATTTTTAATTATAAAAAAGGGGGGGTTTTTTTTTGGGGGGGGGGGTGATGCGGATCCGGATCCCAAAGACTGAAATCGGATTGCTTAGGGCCCACTAAAGAACCAAATAGTTCACTCTAGGCAAACCATGGGCAATAATGTAATTTCAGATAAGATTTAGGAGCTTTATAGAGTGAAATAAGTGACTAAGGACTTAAAAGGAATTAACTTCAAAGAGAACGGAGCAATTCTGGAAATTAAAATAGTAGTGGGGTTAAATTGAAATAAAACCAAGAATGAAGGGTTACTTTGCAAACTAGGAAAGAGAGGATGTCTTTAATAAAGAACTTAAAAATTGAAAGGACTTATCTGTAATAAGCAGAAGTTATATTATGAAAATAAAAGACCTTTCTTCTTCCTCACGATGGAGTTCAGAAGCGGCAGCCAGCAAGCCTTCAACGCAGAGAACTCCTTCAAATCTGGTCAGTTGATCTTGGGACTTCAAGCGTAGACTCTGAAGGAGAAGGCGTACCCAACTCACCAGGGGGCTGCTCAGATCAGCAGGCTGGAGTGACGTGAGAAGCACCTGCAACTGGATCTTGTGATGGCAAGAGCTCAGATCTGATTCTGGGTTGAATTTCTTCACAACAGAACGAAGCCTCGAAGGAGATGACCTAGGATTTGTATTGCCTAGGAGAGAGTTACTTTTACTCAAAACCTCAGTCCAAAAAACCCATGCATGAGGGAGATCGATCGGCTTCAAGGAGACAGCAACGATCGCCAGAAACAGGGTAGGGAAACAAACCAGAAAAAGAAGAAGAAGAATAACAGAGGAAGATGAATATAAGGAAGAAGAAGAGAAGGGAAAATAAGAGACAGAGAGAAATTACTAGAAAGGGAGAAGACAAGAATCACCGGCAGCCATATTCATGGTTCTCACCCAAAAAATCATCAAGTTCTAATTCTTCAAAATTCTCAAAAACTAACTTCTCCATCATTTACATATCCAATATAAAGAAAAAAATCAAACAATTAATGGCAACTACTGAAAAGGAAACTATTCTAAAATTAGAAGCTAGCTAAATTTAAAGGGAATTGCTTCTAAAACAAAAGAAAATCAAAACAAAAGAATTTTTTTTTTCTAAGTCCATTGTGCTACTGCATCAAGGGGTTTGCCATCATAACTGATGGCCTTTGCACTGGGCTTACTACAGTAACTTTATGCCTTTTATCTAGCCCATAAAATCAATTCTCTTCTAAAACAGTTCAAACAAAAGAGTATAAGAACTCCCCTTACTCTTTTTTTTTTTTAAGTCAGCTCTTGAACTTTGTTAATACTGTAGGACAACCAACAGGTTTGGGATTTTTTATGGCTCAGAGAGAATCTATGATCCTATTCATATTTAGTGGTGCCATTATTTTGGAATCCTAATGACTTTCTTCTACGATGTCTTAGAATGCTAATCATTCAATAGATAACGTACTTGATATAGCTAATCATTGTTGATGTTGTAAGCCTTTAATCTAGAGAAGGAACTTCCCATGGTCTTCGCTAATTTAGAAAAATCATTTGATAAGTACTAGAGAAATTATGTGGTGGGTATTGGAGTCGGAAAGTTTGCATCACGAAAATTGATCTAACAAAGCTGTGTTTGCCTGTGTATGATTGGTTAGTGACTGGTGTTGTAATTGTAGGAGTGCAAACAAGTGATTTTCCATTTTCAGTAGGATTACATGAAGGATTAGTTTGAAGCCCGTCTCCTTTTGTTTTAGTAGTGGATGTGTTTGCTAGACATATTCGAGATGAAATTCCATGGATGTATGCTGTTTGCTAATGATATAGATTTGGTTGTAGAAACAGAATAGTTGACCACTAAATTGGAATCATATATAAATGCTTTAGATTCAATCATTCAAAAGGTTTTAAAATAAGTAGGACTAAAGCAGAATATATATATATATATATATATATGTGTGTGTGTGTGTGTGTGTGTGTTTACTAAAGCTATAACGACAGGTAGCAATGTTCTCTTAAGGAAAATTTTGGGGACAAAGAGACATAATAAAAACAAATGAATGGGAAAGACAATAAAAAATGTAGAACTTCAACATGAATTAGGAGTGGCTCCAATAGAAAATTTGAAGCTACAAATGTTGCAACTTGGTGATCAAGTGGTCGAAACAGCCTCTCAACATTCTTGGGGTAAGGCTGTGTAGTTCTCCCACCCCCCCCCTGGGGACCTTGCACATGCAGGAGTCTCGTGCATTAGATACGCCCTTTTTTTCTTCCCAATAGATAAGTTGAAGGACAGATGTTTGATGTGGTACGAACATTTGTAGCAGAGGTTGTTGCGATATGATACATATAAGAGGAGCTAAAAGACCAAAGGGGTAGTCTGAAAATTACTGGGAAGTGGTGAAAAAAGACATGAATGGCTTTGGATTGACCACCAAAAATGGCTCTGAACAAAGTGAAATGGAAAAACTAGATTTAGTTGGGTTGGAGAAACCCTTAGTTGTGTTGGGTTGAGAAGTACAATTTTACTTTCGAAGCTTATCTGAGCTTACATTATTATTTTATAAGGTAATCTATTCATTTTCTTTTCCCAAGGCTTCTGTATAATTGAGGAAACATTACTTCAGTGGGTAATATTTATGTAGGTCAAGATGTTAGCCAGATGTAATTGAAAGGCGAGTGCTAGTGATAAGGCTTCAAAAGGGGAGTCAGTCTATAATTCCTCAGGAATGATGCTAATGGATCCCACGAGCCCCTTATCCATTCTCATTCGATCACGACGGGGGAGCAAGTCAAAATAGAAAAACTTACATCGGGTTTTGGGATAATCAGGCT
>NC_056566.1:879381-897242 GCF_013358625.1 Macadamia integrifolia
CCCCCCCCCCCCACCCCATCCTTTTTTTTTTTTCTTTTCCACTTCTCTTTTCCTTCCTTATAGAGATACGATAGCAAGAAGAGAGCATCATGAGGAAGAAACTCAAAACATTTTCCCAAGTAGGATTCAATTTGTATTGGAATATGCATACCTTCGTTTCATATTGTTGAATGGGGTAATGACTTGTGTCTAATATGACACCAACCCTCTTTATTTATAACAATGGAGAGAAGGTTCTAGAGAATTACAAAGACCATTAAACCCCTTAGGGTCCGTTTGGTAACTGACACTTTCCCTAAAACCCACAACACTCCCTCTTAAGTTGGTGCATAAATATCACATATGCCCAACTTGCAGATAATAGAATGAAACAACTTACTACTAAGACCTTCAGTAAATACATCAGCCAATTGTTCATTATTAGGAACAAAAGGCACAGTGATAAGGCCCATATCTAGCTTCTCTTTGATGAAGTGTCGATCGATCTCCGCATGCTTGGTTTGATCATGCTGGACAGGGTTGTGAGCAATGCTAATGGCAGATTTGCTGTCACAAAAGAGCTTCATAGGAAGGGTAGTAGGAACATTCAAATCAGTGAGAAGACCATGAAGCCATAGGAGCTCACAAGTGCCATGTGCCATAGCACGGAATTCTGCTTTAGCACTTGAATGGGTAACCACGACTTGCTTCTTGCTACGCCATGTAACAAGGTTACCACCAACAAAGGTGCAATAACCAGTAATAGACCTGCGGTCATCAGGGGAACCTGCCCAATCTGCATCTGTAAAGGCCTCCACCCTAAGGTGATGATGAGGAGAAAAAGGATGCCACGTCCTGGGGCAGATTGCAAGTACCAGAGAATACGCAGCACAACTTCCATGTGAGTTGAGTAGGGATCATGTATGTACTGATTAACCAGACTGACGGAAAATGCTATATGAAGGTGTGTATGAGAGATGGATCAACTGCCCCACTAATCTCTGTTATCTCCCCTTATTTACCAGATCACCTTTCTTACGACTCAGGTGACCATTAGCTTCAATAGGAGTGTCTGCCGGCTTACACCCCAACATGCCTGTTTCAGAGAGAAGATCAAGCACATACTTCTGCTGAGACAAGTAGATCCCACGAGAAGACCTAGCAACTTCAATGTCGAGGAAGTAACGAAGTTGTCTTAGGTCTTTGATCTCGAATTCCTCACTCAAGTATCTCTTGAGGCGAGAGATTTTTGCCAGATCATCACCAGTAACAACAATATCATCTCATCTACATAGACTATTAGGATAGCAATCTTCCCACCAGATCTCTTGATGAACAGAGTGTGGTCGGCATTGCTTTGAGAGTAACCTGTAGCAACCATAGCCTTATGTAAACGTCCGAAACAAGCACGAGGGGATTGCTTTAGCCCATACAGAGCACGCTTTAACTTGCATACCTTCCATTGGGCTTTGGAGCAAGTGAACCCAGGAGGAATGTCCATATACACTTCCTTAAGTTCCCCATGAAGGAGGGAATTCTTCACATCTAACTGCTGGAGATCCCAATCTAAGTTGGCAACACAAGCCAAGATAACATGAATTGTGTTCACCTTAGCAACTGGAGCAAAAGTCTCCTGGTAGTCAATCCCATAAGTCTGTGTGAAGCCTTTAGCAATAAGTCTGGCCTTGTACCGATCCATTGTACCATCAGCCTTCTATTTTACTGTGAAGACCCATTTGCACCCAACTGTCTTCTTTTGGGAGGGAAGACACACCACATCCCATGTGTCATTTTTCTTCAGAGCCTGCATCTCTTCAACCATAGCTGCGTGCCATTGTGAGTTTGCACTTGCTTCCTGCCAGGTATAAGGAATGGACACAGAGAAAAGAGAAGACACAAAACTATAGTCAGAAGGAGAGAGTGAGTCATAAGAAACAATTTTAGCAATAGGAGGTAAAGTATAAGACCTAATGTCTTTACGAACAGCAATAGGCAACTCAAGAGACTGATCAACTGAAGGAGAAAGAGAATAACCAGGGTCCATAGGGACAAGATCAAGCTCGAGAGGAGACGACTGGCATGGTAAGGTAGATGATGTCTGAGTCTGTTCTCTGCAACTATACACATGTATCTCTGGCCGAGGCACAGGAGGAGAAGTAGGAGTGTCACTCTCCCCCTGAAACGGGATACTATCAGGGATAACAATTTCAAGCGACGGCGGCACATCTTCCACAATGGAAGGAGACTCTCCCTGAAGAGGTGTTGCAGTGTAGTATGACATAGATTCGTGAAAGACAACAATCCATGGTCACAAACCAATGCCTAGTAGGAGGATGAAAACATTGATAGCCTTTCTGAGTAGGAGCATAACCCAGAAAAATGCATCGAAGACCATAAGGATCAAACTTTTCATGAGGATGATGATCGCGAGCATAACAAACACTATCGAATACCTTAAGACGAACAGGAAAAGCAGCGAAACCTTGGAGAAGATATAGAGGGGAGCGGAAGGCAAGGAGCTGAGAAGGCATTCGGTTGGTAAGAAAGGCAATAGTGAGAATTGCATCGCTCCAGTACTGGGGAGGAACATACATCTCAAACACAAGAGAGCGTGCTACCTCACAAAGGTGCAACCCCATTCTGAGCCGGAGTATCCACACAACTAGTCTAATGAATCATTCCATGATCGGAAAGGTAAGCTTGAAAGGACCCTTCAAAGTATTTCCGGCCATTGTCGCTTCGAATTATCTTAATGGTAGCACCGAATTGAGTCTGAACCATGCGGTGAAACTGCTAAAAGCAATAGAAGGTCTCGCCCTTGGTTTGCATCATATAAACCCAAGTAGTCCGAGAATGACAATCAATAAAAGAGAAACCACCGATAACCATTGACAGACACATAGCAGGATGGACCCCAAATATCATAATGTATCGATGAAAAATGAGTGACACTGAATTGATTCAAGTTTGTTTGGCCAAAACACATGCCTCACAAAAAAACTTACTCGAATTACAATTTTTAAAGGAAAAACTCTAGCTAAAGTTCCCAAAGGGGGATGTCCCAACCGACGATTCCACTGCAGTAACTCAGAGATGGGCGGTGACGTACAAGATGTCTGAAGAGCCTGACCAGAGACCAATGCGGAGTCATCATCAAGCAGATACAAACCACTATGTACCCTACCAAAGCCAATCGTTGCCCGTGTCACCAAATCCTAAAAAACACAATGAGACAGGAAAAATGTGACTTTGCAATTAAGACTGGAAGTAAGACTACTAATGGACAAAAGGTTAGTGGGAAAAGAAGGAACATGCAATACAGTAGAAAGGGATAAAGGGGGTACAGCCAACAGAGTCCTTCCTCAGAATAGTGGAATAAGTCTTATTAGCCAATTTGACCTTACCAGTACCAGGACAAGTAGTGTACTGTGAAAAAAGAGACAAGCGGCCTATCATATGATCAGAAGCCACAGAGTCTATAATCCAAGGGGTAGAAGGGATAGACATAGTATGGCCACAAAAGGAGATACCCGACCTAGAAGGGGTGGAATGGGCAGAGCTCGCAATGGCAGGTGCAGGGGAGTCTGGATGTGTCAAGAGGCTCCGGAGGGTAGTAAACTCGTCAAACAGTAGTGAGGCTACTGAGGAGCTAAGAGTAGAGTCAGAGTTAGGGCTCTCAGTATGGTTGGCCTGCCCAAAAGTATCGGCACGACCCTTCCCTCGCCCTTTTCCAGATGTATCAGCAGGACGACCATGAAGCTTCCAGCAGTGCTCCTTGGTGTGATGCTCCTTCCCACAGTAATCACACTTCACTGGAGTCCTAGTAGAGGAGCCACCAGACTATGGGGTTGCATTAATGGACTGAGTGCTAGAAACAAGTGCAGATCTCTCAGTAGGAGTGGCAGCTTGCTGTGGAAACATAATGGTATGTCGACTGTCCTCAAGTTGGATCACAGCATAGGCTTGATCCAAGGTAGGAAAGGGGTCACAACTCAAAACCTGGGACCGCAACTGATCAAACTCCACATTCAAACCTGCCAGAAAGTCATAGATCCTGATTTTGTCCTCTCGCTTTTGAAACTTGGTGACATCTTCAGCGGTGGAAGGAGTATACTCCTCATGGAAATCCAACTCAGTCCATAGTGACCGTAACTCATAGTAGTACTGTGATAGAGTGAGCCCTCTCTGCCTCAAATCACAAACCTTCTAGCGAAGCTCAAAGACCTGAGCACCATTCCCTGCCTGGGAATATATATCTTGGATAGACTTCCAGATCTTCGCAGCGGAGTCAAGGAGGAGATAGCCACGCGAAATTTGTGACAACATGGAGTTAAGGAAGGCTATAACCAGAGAGTTGGCACACTTCCACTTGTCAATCTCAGTACCGATGGTCGGACGCTTCGTGGTTCCAGTGAAGTACCCGTAATAGCCACGGGACTTGATGGAGATGCAGATTGAGCGTGACCACAGAAGGTAGTTTGTGCCATCAAGCTTGATAACACAAAGAGGAAAGATAGGAAGAGCCATGTGTCTCCGCCAGTAGAAGTAGATGAGATCGTAGACATGGTTGCTACTCAAGGGGGTTGTGCAAATAGAAGAGACACTAGCCGGAGATAGAGAAAGCACCAAAATAACCAGAAAAAGTTAGAAAACCCAAAAATTGATAAAGGGTAAAACCCTAAGAAAACGATTTTGAGGATAGCTCTAGAACATAGATCTCGAACGAAAAAGTGATAGGTACATACCACCACAATGATAAGAGGCACCAATCGTAACAAATATCAAGACGATCGGAGCATCGAGCGGGGAAAAAGCATCCCGGCAATGAAAAAGTGATCTTAGGGAGAAAACCCTAAAAAATGATATTAAAAAAAAATTTGTTTTGGGTCTCTCAAATCGTTGTAAAAAAGAGTCTGAGAGCCCAGGGGAAGGATGGGTGGTTTAAGAAGCTCCCACCACGAGAGAGAAGCAGATGAAGAGAGATGGAGGCACTGGGAGAGAGAGAGAGAAAGAGAGAGAGAGAGAGAGATGAGAAATAGGCAAAGAGATGGAGAAGAGGGAGAGCCCTTAGGGTTTCAGATCCTAGAGCTCTGATACCATGTTAAATGGGGTAATTACTTGTGTCTAATATGACACCAGCCCTCTTTATTTATAATAATGGGGAGGAGGTTTTAGAGAATTACAAAGACCATTAAACCCCTTAGGGTCCATTTGGTAATTGACACTTTCCATAAAACCCATTGTTACAACACATATGTTCTGCTTTTTTTTTCTAATATGGGTTCACTTTCTTGGACTCTATAGAATAAATGCGACTTGTTTAGGTGACACCTCAGGAGGCAGTATGTTTTTGGCAATCCACCTCTGTAAGAAGGGAAATTTTTTGTCAGGTTATGCCATGATGGTTGGGTCTTGAACCATGTGGGAAGAAGGAATGGTAGAGTACTTATACTATGGTCATGGGATTTGGGGAGGTCATTCAATATGTCAATACTTAAAAAACCATGATGGGAAGCCCTCTTGAAATTAAAAGAGTTTTGGACAGAAGTAGATCAAGTCACTTGGAAATGTTTAAGGCTACGTTGGTTTTATGGACTTCTACTTTGAGTTTCATGGGTTTGTTTGCTTGAGTGCCTGCTGGTATTGTATAACATAACAGGAGCTGCCTTTACTTCTGCTGATTTGTTGTTTTGCTAATGGGAGAAAGTATATATGACTAAATACATGTAGCACAGTGCTGTAATTTGCTCCACTTTTAAGTTCCCTACTGGACCTAATCTGTTTTTCACTGCCCCGATTTCTGTTTCCCTCTCAAAGTGGTTATAAAAGAAAGAAAGGAAATTAACTCAAGGCTTTGTGTCTTTCTTTGTTCCCTAATTTCAGGTGGTTCTGGGAGAAGCAGTTTGTATAAGAGAGTTCTCCGATTGTCGAGCTCTTGGTAGGGTTTTCCTACGAGCTTCAGGAAGAACTATTGCTGTAGGTATTGTTACCCGAATAATAGAGTAATTGGTTGTTGGGTGGACCACATGCCGTACCTCTATGAATGAACATGAAGTCCAGAAATGGTTGAGATGTAGCTTCACAAGTGTTTTTTGTGACCTCTTTGTATCAGATGTGCTAGAGAAGCAAAATGTAATCTAAAAAAGGAACAAGGTTGTGCCCAATCATCTAGTGATGATACATTCATAAACCATGATTGATCAATAAAGATGTTGGGTAAACAGTCTCTGAATCATATGCAATAATTTCTCTTTCTTAATAATCTCCTTGTTTTCGATATTCAATTATTTCTTTAATAGATACGATGGATCATCCTCTTGGATGGAGCCCCATTTTCTGAAACAATTTTAAATAAAGTTTGTCTTGATTGTGAATAGAGCCCCATTGTTGGATACAAGAATGAATGGGAGTGGTGTCATCTATAGAAATTCTGTGCGAGAGAGGCGAACCAAACCAAGTTGCTCTAGCATACGGACTTATGCTCAATCTACAGAAATTTCGTTCCATCAATAGAAATTTTCAACAGAAGCAAGTCCATTCGCGCACATTCTCTAAAGAAAAGAACGTATCTTAGGAAGGGTGTCACAGTTCCATATTAGTTTCCAAACTTGCTCTGGAATGAGAGACTTATTTGTACTCCTAGAAGATGTCCTGTTAGCATATAATTCTTGGGGTTGGTTGGAAAGGAGACGATATGCAAATGTTACAGAAAAGTGCCATTCCTTGATACTCCCCAAACCTACCGATCCTCTCGGTGGTGTACGCTGAGCTTAATTTTCCTAATAGACTCAACATCTGAATGGAAAACCATTGTTGCAGCATCAATGATATTAGATACCCGTATGTGGGGCATCCAGGTAGGGCAGCATGGTGGACTTTAAAATTCTTTAATGAAGGAATCCAATTGTCATTCCAAATATGCACTTTAGTTCCATCCCCAATAATCCATATATCCAGTAGGATTGGTCGACCATGAATGATACGCCGCCAAGCCCAGGAGGGGCGATGGCCGAGCCTAGCCTCCAGGAAGTTAGAATGTGGAAAGTATATAGCTTTCAAGTGGCTTGCCCACCAAGACCTTGGCTCCCTCCAAATATTCCATGCAACTTTGGCAAGAAGAGCAGAGTTCTGAAGTTTTGGATGTTTAAATCCCAGCCCGCCTTTCAGTTTAGAACAGCATATCCATGAAATCCAAGGTATCTTTGATTCTTTTTCACCTTGACCCCAAAAGAATTTAGTTGCAGCTTTCCGAATAAAATCATGATAAAATTGGGGTAATTTGAAATGAGAGGAGGCATGACTAAACATAGAGAAGGCCACTGATCGCAACATGACTTCCTTACGTGCAGGAGAGAGAAGCTTCTCATTCAACCTTGAATGAGATTTGAGGTTTTGTCTCTGATATCCTTGAAGAGGGTGAAATAAGCTAAAGGGGGGGGGGTGAATAGGTTATACTAGTGGAATTTAACTCTTTTCGATGTATTGGTCACAAATGTGACTGCAAGTTAAAACAATGCGGAATAAATAAAACAAGTACAATCACAAAACACAAGATTTATAGTGGTTCGACTCAATCCGAGTCTAGTCCACTCCCTACAAGAATCCTCTTGTAAGGTATTCCACTAGTTTTCCCTTTCAATACGGTAGGTAGGGAAGAAAACATTTACAATCTTTTTCACGGATAAGAGTATCTTTACAAATCCCCTTTATAGGCAGAGAGGTGCCTTTACAATCTCTTTTGGAGGTAGAGAGACACCTTTCTCTTTTTAGGATAAGAGAATCCTTACAATCCTAAATACAGTTTAGAATTGTAAAAACAGAAATAAATAGGAAATAGTGGAATAGGAGGAATACCTCAAGTGTGGTGCAAATGATGAGAATGAGAGATGAATGATGCACCTTGTGTAAAATCCTCTCTTATGGCTTTGACTTGCACAGGAGAGAGTGGAGGACTTTGATTGAGACTTGAGCATTTTTGTTGGGATTGGTGTAATCGAACAACTCAAGTAGAATATACAAATCTTAATAACTCTTAAATGCTTGCAATAATGCTCTTAAAGCTCTTTCTTAATATATATTTAATTAAGAGCGGTTTGGGTATTTATAGGTGAACTTAGTGAAGCATTTTAGGCAGAAAATCAAGCTCTAACGGACGTATTCTGGGACCACCGGTCGACCGCCATCGGTAGCCGATCGACCGGAAAGAGCCGTTGAGGTCAAAAACTAGCCGTTGGAGTTTTTCTGGGAAGCACCGGTCGATCAAAACTTTCTATCGGTCGATCGGCTATGGTCTCGGACAGTTCCGATGGACCGGGGCTTCCAGCCGGTCGACTGCCAACATGACAGACTGTTTTTGACAGAATGTTGTCATACTACCAGTCGTCAGTGTTTTGACCATAACTTTTCGGTCCAACCTTGGATTGACTTGAGATCAGTTGCGTTGGAATCGTGACTCAATTTCGTACAACTTCTATGAAGGTTTCATCTCCTGATACTGACTTTAAGATTACCTAAAATACCCTTGAGTCAGGTTAATGTTGTTTTCACAGAATTTCACTAGAACACATTTTTCCTAATATGTTCCTCACCACTTAGAGACTTTCCATTCTTGGTCAAGGTATGCTCTATGGTCATTCTAGTATGATGCAATGCACATGCATGTGGTGAGTGCATATATATATATATATATATGTGGAAGTTACAAATTACATTAAAAATGACCAATCTATCCTAGTGGTCTTCTTCTTCACTTGAACCTTCCACTCTTTGGCACATTATCTTCTTTTCTTCTTGTTTACATTTCCATGTCTTTAAGCTTCATGTCTTTGACATCTTGAAGCTTAAATTCTTATGATATATTCTTCAAGCATTGATGCCAACTTGTTGATACTCTTCATTTGATGACTTCAATCTTCATGTCTTCGTTTCATTCACCAAATTTCAATCTTTGATATGAAGTCTCTACAAAACAATACTTAAAGAAAAATTGTGACATACCTTCATATATTTGTTATCATCAAAACCAACTATAGGAGTGTGGGCATATCCCTAACAATCTCCCCCTTTTTGATGATGACAAACAGATGATTCTCAAATAAAATAAATAATCAATTATCAATAAATTAGAGAATCATTTCACAATTTCTCCCCCTTTGTCAACAACAAAAAGTGGGGTATTAAAAATCTCTATATTGTCTTTTTCCTATTGTAACTTTAACAAGGAGTGTGGGCAAAATAGCCCCCTCTAAGGGTATGCTTAAAAAAAATAAGCATGTAGTCAAGACTAAAACATGCTCCCCCTAAGCATATGCATCATGTAAAAAATGCATTCAAAAAACGAGTATTAAGGTGAAGGTCCCCCTAAAAATATGCAATAGATGTCAATAAAGCTAACATACATTCAAGCAAGATAGATCATTAAAAATTCTAAGATGGTTGATGATGCCAATCATTGCCAATTTTGACAAAAATTTATTGTTTCAAATCTTTCAGCAAATATATCTATTAGAAAACCTTTTGGAGTAGGATATTTCATCCCTTCTCTAATGATATCAAAACAACTATCAATGCATCATCCATCTTTTACTTTGGCTTTTTAAGCCAATAGGATCAAGCATATATTGGTCCCCATAATCTCATGGGTCCATCCATGTTACAATCAAAATATCCCTTCTGTTTCCAAACCCTTTTGGGTGTGTGAGGTCTAAATGGTGTGTATGCCCTTTGTGAATCATATATTTTATAATGTGCAGGTGGCCTGTAAGATTTAAAATCTCTTTGTGTCTTATATGGTCTATAAAGTGGATAAGACATTTGATGTGTTTGTGGCCAATAGCGAGTATGTGGTCTAAAATCCCTTTGAGATTTGAAATTCTTTTGAGGTCTATCATGCCTCTTGGAGGGAGTGTAATAATACGCATAATAGATCTTATTCCTGTTTGGAACTTGCCTTTGGTCATAATGGAGATTTCTTCTCTTTGAAGAAACTACATTTTCTTTTTCTTTCCCTTGAGGTGAGGTTCCACCATCATAACTAAGTCCTTCTTTGTCTTGAAGACTTTTGCATTGGGATTCTAATAATGTATTCAAAGTCTTTTGACCTTTAGTAAATGTATGAAATATGATAGTTAACTTTGAGTTATCCTCCTCAAGTTCATATATTTTAGATGTCAAGGATTCTATCCTCTTGTTAAGGGAAAGAACCTCCTTTTCCAAATTAGACTTTTCAGTCTCAAGTTTCAAACTTTCTTCATATAAAGCTTCAAAAGGTTGTTGAAGATCATCATCATTAGATTCATTATTTGAAGTATCTAAATAATGAGATTGAGAACTTACCTCTCGTTCTTTGTCTTCATAAACCATTAAGGCAAGGTCTGTGACTTTTTCATCGGAGTCACTTTCATCTTCATCCGATGAGACTTCCTCATCATTTTCTTCTTTACTTACTTCATCCAATCCTTTGGATGCTTTGAAAGCAATGAATTTGGGATATGCTTTCTTGAATTCTTCATAGAGATCCTTTTCATGGGTAAGAAGTGAGCCCATTAATTCATATAGACTTATCTCGTTCAAGTCTCGGGCTTCATTGATAGCAGTCGTCTTTAGTTTCCACTTGGTAGGTAGTGAGCTAAGAATTTTTCTGGCCATCTCAAAGTTGGTGTAAGTCTTACCAAGTCCTTTCAAGGAATTTACAATATTAGTAAATCTAGTAAATATTTCAGAAAATATTTTCATATTTATGCATTTGAAATAATTCATATTCTTGTATAAGCATGTCTACTTTTCTTTCTCTTACCTCTGTAGCACCTTCATGTGTTACTACAAGTGTGTCCCAAATTTCTTTGATATTTTCACACATACTTACTCTGTTGAATTCTTCCTCATTTAAAGCACATTGGAGGTAGGTTAGAGCCCTGAAATTGTATTGAAGAAGTACTAGATCATTGACTGTTAATTCTGATTCATCCTTTGGCACCGTCTTTCCATTTACAATTTTGGTGATGAGATATGGTCCTTTTTCTATAGTTCTCCAAACAAGAAAATTATATCCACAAATGAAATTCTTAAATCTACATTTCCAGAAAAAGAAGTTTTCCCCATTGAAGTATGAAGGCCTACATGCATCCATTCCTTCATGTGGTCGATAAAATGTGATCATGGCCTTTGACTCACTTTAAGACAAATTAGTCTTATCTATTGAGCTCCCGCTCTGATACCAATTGAAATAACCTAGAGGGGGTGAATAGGTTATACTAGTGGAATTTAACTCTTTTCGATGTATTGGTCACAAATGTGACTGCAAGTTAAAACAATGCGAAATAAATAAAACAAGTACAATCACACAACACAAGATTTATAGTGATTCCATTCAATCCGAGTCTAGTCCACTCCTTACAAGAATCCTCTTGTAAGGTATTCCACTAGTTCTCCCTTTTAGTACGGTAGGTAGGGAAGAAAACCTTTACAATCTTTTTCACGGATAAGAGTATCTTTACAAATCCCCTTTATAGGCAGAGAGGTGCCTTTACAATCTCTTTTGGAGGTAGAGAGACACCTTTCTCTTTTTAAGATAAGAGAATCCTTACAATCCTAAGTACAGTCTAGAATTGTAAAAACAGAAATAAATAGGAAATAGTGGAATAGGAGGAATACCTCAAGTGTGGTGCAAATGATGAGAATGAGAGATGAATGATGCACCTTTTGTAAAGTCCCCTCTTATGGCTTTGACTTGCACAGGATAGAGTGGAGGACTTTGATTGAGACTTGAGCCTTTTTGTTAGGATTGGCGTAATCGAACAACTCAAGTAGAATATACTAATCTTAATAACTCTTGAATGCTTGCAATAATGCTCTTAAAGCTCTTTCTTAATACATATTTAATTAAGAGCGATTTGGGTATTTATAGGTGAACTTAGTGAAGCATTTTAGGCAGGAAATCAGGCTCTAACGGACATATTCTGGGACCACCGGTCGATCGCCATCGATAGTCGGTCGACCGAAAAGAGCCGTTGAGGTAAAAAACTAGCCGTTGGAGTTTTTTAGGGAGGCACCGATCGATCGGCACTTTTTATCGATCGATCGGCTATAGTCTCAGATAGTTCCGATTGGCCAAGGCTTCTAGCCGATCGACCGCCAACATGACAGACTGTTTTTGACAGAATGTCGTCATACTAACCAGTCGTTAGTGTTTTGACCATAACTTTTCGGTCCAACTTGGATTGACTTGAGATCAGTTGCGTTGGAATCGTGACTCAATTTCCTACAACTTTTATGAGGTTTCATCTCCTGATACTGACTTTAAGATTACCTAAAATACCCTTGAGTCAGGTTAATGTGATTTTCACAGAATTTCACTAGAACACATTTTTCCTAATATGTTTCTCACCACTTAGAGACTTTCCATTCTTAGTCAAGGTATGCTCTATGGTCATTCTAGTATGATGCAATGCACATGCATGTGGTGAGTGTATATATATATATATATATGTGGAAGTTACAAATTACATTAAAAATGACCAATCTATCCTAGTGGTCTTCTTCTTCACTTGAACCTTCCACTCTTTGGCACTTTATCTTCTTTTCTTCTTGTTTACACTTCCATGTCTTTAAGCTTCATGTCTTGACATCTTGAAGCTTAAATTCTTATGATATATTCTTCATGCATTGATGCCAACTTGTTGATACTCTTCATTTGATGACTTCAATCTTCATTTCTTTGTTTCATTCACCAAATTCGATCTTTGATATGAAGTCTCTACAAAACAATACTTAACAGAGGGAAGACTTGTTGATTCCAAACTCCAATAGGAGGCCAGGATACTTTTGAGGACCATCACCATATTTGATTTGAAGAATTAGAGAAAACCATCTTTTGAATCTGTGTTGAGGCTAAGGGTGAGAGTGAATTTCTGTCTATTAATAGATTTGCCATTTGCTTTGCAATATAGATCAAGACACCCTTTCATATTATGGACTTGAGCAAGCTGAAAATCAGAAAATAAAACACAATCATTTGCAAAAAGCAAATGAGAAATAGGGAAGGCTTTGTTTCGGATTTTATTCCTTTTCATCAGACGATTAAGCTTGACTGAAGCTAAAATTGAGCACAAAGCTTGAGAGCATAACGAGACAATGGCAAGAGAAATTGGATCCCCTTGCCTAATTCCTCTTGTAGGAATAATAGAGCCACATACCGAAACATTAATAACAAAATTAAAGCTAACAGAGCGAATACCCAACATTACCATTTGAACCCAGTGATCATAAAAGCCTAACCAAAGGAGCACTTGCTCTATGAAGGTCCATTCCAACCTATCATAGGATTTTCTTTATGCCGAGCTTGAGAGCAATAATTTTTTCTTTGCCTTTCCACTTGCCTCGGATGTAATGATACATCTCACGGGCCAAGAAAACATTATGAGAGATAGATCGCCCAGGAATAGGAATAAAAGTCGATTGAGGCAGATCAATGATACTAATTAGACATCCTAGCAGTCGAGTTAAAAAATTTTCTGATATGATTTTTGTTGGCACACCACAAAGGTTGATCTGCCTATATTCCTCCATTGATTCAGGGTTTTTTTTCTTCTTTGGAATGAGACAAATCATGGTCTTGTTGAACTGGGGAGGGAGAGCCTTAGTTCAAAAGACATCTGAGACAAATCCATATAAGTAAGCTTGAGTTAGATCCCAAAACCACTGGAAAAAAAAATAGGGGGAAGACCATCTGAACCTGGTGAATTGGTGGGTTTCTTAGAAAAAAAAATCCTTCTTCTTTTCTTCCAAATCAGCAACTCTCCATAGCTTTGTGTTCATAGCTTCAGTAACCTTTGGGGTCATACAATTTAATACCTACTACAAAGAGTCAATGTCAACACCTTCATAAGGATAAGTTTGTTAATAATATTTGAAGATTTTATCATTAACCTCAGCTTGAGATGTTGTTCAGCTCCAATTAGCCCTTTTAAGCTTCTGAATTTTATTAGAACGCCTTCGTTGAATGGTGGAAGCGTGAAAAAAGTACATGTTCAGATCGCCACTAGTCAACCATTGATTTCGGGATCTTTTCCTCAGCAAGCAGGGAGGAAATGACATTCATTCTGTCCTGGCAGAAGGAAGAGTTTATGTCACACCCCGTTCTCACAGAACCGGGCCAGTGACCGGGTTAACACCGGTTAACCCAAACCTGCTAGGATCATCAGATACTGTATTCCACCACAGCATACACAACTAATATAAACTCCTCAGATCAGCGGAAGACTAAGTTTTACCTATGAATAATCCCATAATACTTGATACCCGAATTGTGATACAATAATTATATACATGTGGGCCCGAAGGCATTATATTTACACAATAAAAGTACAATTCATATATCAAGTATGTAAAGCAAATCATCAAAATAATCAAAGTACACAGCTCGGCTCGGTATCAAAGGCTAGAGCTCAGCTCGGCATCAAGGGTTGAGCCCAGCTCGGCATCACATGGTAGAGCTCAGCTCGGCCTCAAAAGTGGAGCTCAGCACGGCCTCAGAACTGCGGTCCCGTAGCACAACTCTCACACGAGCAATCAGTGCCGTGCTCTAACTCCTCAGGGGTCCACCAGTCCTCTTCAAGAAACTCGACTGTGGGACCCACCCCGTGCTCCTCAGATGTATGACCTGCAAAATCATCTAAAAAGAGGGTACCCGTGGGATGAGCTCACTAGCTTAGTAAGTGGTAAGATGGATCACATAGCAGTCCACACATCAAAACACAATCATATGCACTACATGCCATGCAATACATTTTAAATCACATCCACCTAAGCAACATTACTAAGTCTTTGGTTTAATGCTACTACAGCCACAGTGCGTGTATACTCCGGGTACGAGCCGCGAACTCCATCCCGCGATACACCCATAGGGCTGTCGGAGAAGGCCCACCGTGAGTACTCAGAAAAGTAAAGAAAATACTGTCCACCGGCTCTCAACAAAAAAGTAAATGACTTAAATTAAAGGTGCTGACTCCAGCAATTTAAAAGCAGTACGATTGGCCCTCTTGAATGTACCACCGGGGTTGCCGACTATCCTAATGACCCACCGGGCGTTATGTCTAACCGCCACAGTGACCCGACAACCGCGACCACTGCTTCCCCCCAAATGATAACCCAACACCTTAACCCCTGTTGGGAAGGGTCGTAGCACGGGACGGTGAAAATCCTAATACCGCATGCTCCTATATGATAATAGTACGATTGCATAGTGCCACCGCGTCCCATACCACGAGCCACCAATGCACTCGTTTCCAAGCCGACTACGGCATCTAGTCTATCAATGCATCATGCACAATGATGTCCACATTCAACATATAAACATCTCATTCAATTGGCATTTAGAAAGTAAACATAGCACACATGCATAACAATGTGAGGAATAACTAATCTACATAGCATATTCATGATGGCATGACTAGACTAGATATAATTAAATGAATGCCAAACAATGCCTTGAAACAAGGCCAAATGTCCTCTCCCCACTTACTTGTAGTGTACAAGGATTCCCGCTCGGTACGGGTGAGATCCAATGCGAAACGTGTAGGATTTGGTGAACCTAACATGATCGAGCGGGGTTAGTACTTCACCATTTTAGGATCAAAATTAATGAAATCTGATAAAAAAAATCATGTTTAGAACGTCAAAAGAAGGTCACACGTCCGATTTGGGTTCGATCGGACATAAGGATCACCTTCGGGGCCACACAGGTGGTCAGACAGGTGGGCTGTCTGGCCCACCGGTTCTACCCATCTGATTGGACCGGCGGGTAGGGGCCCACCGGTTGGCCTGTCGGTCTGGCTCGCCGGTTGGGCCAGGGGCCCCTGCTAAGACCGGCGGGCAGGATGGCCTGCCGATTGTGCCCGAAGGCCCTGCCCTCTCAGGTGGGTGCTCACAGGCGAACCAGATGGCCCACCGGTTCCACCCATCGGTCTTGGCGGGAAACATGTTGTTTCTTCCCAACTTCCTCCATTCTTTGGGGATTCAAATGGGGCTTTTCCCAACCCATTCTTCACACCTTCAAGGTCTTATAGGATGGTTCTAACCTAGATCTAGGTTAGATTCAAGGGATGGAAAACCATCTTACTTTCTTTGCTCAAGAACAACTTCAAACCCTCAAAATCACTTCAAACCCACAATGCTTCTTCCACCTTGTCAATACCTCTTCAAATCCTTCAAGATCAACACATAAATCATCCATTAAACCTTAGATTCATCATTTCAAAGGGGATTTACAAGATCTCAAGAAACCCTACTCGAATCAAGGGTTTAAGCTTGGGTATGGTGAATGTTCAAGGAACCCAACTTTGCTTATCTCTAAATGTAGATCTAGAGTTGAAGATCACTCTACCGGCGCCGGAATGGGTAGATCAAGCTTCGGCGCCGCTGAAATCCTTCTCTTCTTCCTCTTCCTTCTCTTCCCTTCTTCTTCCCTTTCTTTTCTCTCTCCTCTTTACTATTCTCACCAACGTACGAGTGTCATAAATGAAAAGAAAAGAAAATCATAAATGCTATATATATACTTCCTAAATAACTAAATAGTGCACATGGATGGGTCACTCAGGTGGGTGGGTGCACCCACCTGTCCGCCCACCTGAGGGCCAAAACTTGGGATTTTGACAGAGTTCGGGTCTGGCGCGAAACCCACCCTAGCGTACGATGTAGTATACGTATATACCTTAAAATACGGCTATAATACCTGCTTTATCCATACATGGCCTTATGATAGGTGCATGTACACGGCTTGGGAACTCCCGTCTCTTCTGGCACTGGCTCGGACTTGTCGGGCCAGCCGGTGTTTAAGGTCACCCTTGCCATCATAGCCCATAAGGAACCCGCTCTAACTCCCTCTGGTTCGGTCCCTACATGGTCAAACCGGTTCAACCGCGAAATCAGACCGGGTTTAAGAAGTAGGGTATTACATTACCCCCCCTTCTGAAAAATTTCGTCCACGAAATTGCATACCTGGTTGATAAAAAAGATGAGGGTACTTGGCTTGCATTTCATCCTCTACCTCTCAAGATGCTTCTTCAAGTGAATGATCAGCCCATCACACCTTTACATAGGAAATGGAGAGGTTGCGAAGGGTTTTCACCTTCCGGTCCAAAATTTCAGTTGGCTGTTCTGTATAGGTCATGTCAGCTTCAAGGTATTCTGGCTCCACGGGTAATACATGAGAGGGGTCATGAACATATCGCTTCAGCATGGATACATGGAATACATTATGAACATCCCCAAGCGAAGGTGGCAGAGCAAGCATGATGGCTACTGAGCCAACCCGGGCTAAGATCTCAAATTGTCCAATGTATCTTGGGCTCAACTTCCCCTTTCTGTGAAACCTTTGCTACCTTTAGTAGGAGAGATCTTGAGAAATACCTTTTCTCCTGGCTGAAATTCAATGTCTTTTCTGCGGGTGTCCGCATAGCTCTTTTGACAGGACTGAGCTGCTTTAATCCGTTCTCTAATAACGTCGACTTTATCACAAGTCATCTGTATCATCTCAGGTCCTAACATTCGACGTTCACCTACCTCATCCCAATACAAAGGAGCTCTGCACTTTCTGCCATATAACGCCTTATACGGAGCCATCCCAATTGTAGCTTGGTAACTATTGTTATATGCAAACTCCATAAGAGGTATATATTCTTCCCAACTGCCACTCATCTCCATTGTACATGCCCTGAGCATGTCCTCTAATATCTGTATGGTTCGCTTCGACTGACCATCCGTCTGTGGGTGAAAAGCAGTACTCAAATTCAATTGTGATCCCAAGGCACGCTGTAAGCTTTTCCAAAATCTGGAAGTGAACCTTGGGTCCCTATCTGAAACAATGCTCACTGGCACTCCATGTA
>NC_056566.1:899613-906133 GCF_013358625.1 Macadamia integrifolia
GGGTGACATCCTAAGTTTCTCTGCAAATCTCTTAGATGCGAATGAGTGAGTAGCTCCTGAATCGAATAAAACATAGGCTGGTATGCCTGATATGGGTAGGATACCTAGTATAACAATGCATATAATTTCAGCAGGTCATCAATATTAATCATAATGAATTTCTTAATTTAAAATGTACCTGCTACTACTTCTGTACTGGCCTCAGCTTCCTCGGCTGATAGAGCATACATCCTTCCCTGCGGTTGATTCCCCCGAGCTAAGGGAGTTCGTTACGCAGAGGGCTGACTGGAGGGTAAGGCTGGTCTGGCCTGACAGTCTTTTGCAAAATGCCCATATGAATGGCAGTTGAAGCAACGAATCTGAGACGTCGAAACTGGGGCGGGGCCCCTCTGCACTTGACCTGTTGCAGATGGAGGTCGAGGTGGCCTTGGAGCTGTAGGTGCCACACCAGTGTTTGGGAAAAAAGAGGTGGAACCCGAACCACCAACTGGTCTAGGAGGGTAGCCAGATGGCCTATAGGGCTGCCTATACATAGGCCCAGAACTATATAATCCGCGGTATGCTTTGGAGGAATTTCCCATATCCGGAAATGGGTTTGTTCTCTTCCACAGTCCAGGGGTGAGGGACTGTTGTCCCTTTTGCTTATCTTCCATGTTCTTGGCCTTCTGCACAATCTGGCCATATTCGGTCAAATCCAAGACCTCAAGTACAAACCCAATAGATGCTTTTAGGCCTTTTAGGAACCTCGTTGCCTTCTCTTCAGCTGTCCTCATATGCCTTGGGGAAAAATGGAACAAACTCTCGAATTGTTGTTGGTACTCAAGGACAGTCTTACCTCCTTGAGTTAAGGCCATCAACTCAGTCTCCTTGCGGTCTCTGAAGCTGAGCGGATAATGGTTGTCCAAGAACAACTCCTTGAACTGCTCCTAAGTGGGTTCTGGATGGGCAGCCAACAATATGGGCTTCGAGGCTTGCCACCAAGAATTTGCCTCCTTCTTGAGTTGCAACCCAGCACAAATGAGTTTCTGTGCATCCGTGCACTCAAGCACCTCAAATATTTTCTCTAATTCTTGGATCCATTGGTCTGGTTCCAGAGGATCACTCCCCACCTTAGAGAATACAGGTGGTAAGTTCCTCTTGAATGACTCCACTACCCTTGACGTATTACTCGTCGCCGGGAAGTTAGGAGCATAAGAAGGATAGTAGGAGTATGGAGGAGGCATCCCATACTGAGGAACACCGAATGGTGGGATTGGAGGTGTACCTCCCACTTGTGGTCCCGTTCCCGACCCTACAGGCGGGTCCTGTGGAGTGAGTACCCGGGGAGGCTGACCCGGTTGAGAAAAGTCTAACTGTTGCTGGATAGTAATCATAAATGCTTATTGTTGATGAAGCATTTTTTGTTGAAAAGCCTGTTGTGACTGCTAAATTATAGTAACAACATCTCCCGGAGTAATGACTGGTGGAGGGTCCGGGAGTGTAGTCATAGGTGGGTCCCCATGTGCCCCACCCTGACCAAGGGTCTCTGGAGGTAGTGGAGGTGAGGTTTGCCCCACAGAGTAGGACCTCCTGGGATTTTGTGGTTGACCGATCAGACGAGGACCCCCCGAGGTACCTCAGGCATTACTACCGGATCTAGTACGTACCATCGTATCCCTGTACCTGGAACATATCACACACCATATTGGTTATACACCAGAGAATTGATTTCGGCACACAATTATATGCCATCACATAAGGTATTGTAGTGTATGATAGCCCACAATAAATCGTAACTTAATTTCCAAGATACAGGGCCAATACCCCAACAGGTGTGTCAATGGTCCCACTTGACTATAATGCATTAATATAGGAATAATATCAATAATGAGAAATAATGTAATCATGCTAGGAGGAGAGAAGGGGGAAAAATCTTCAAAATTTCCCAATTTTCACAACCGGTGGGCTGCACCAACGGGTAGGGGCCCATCGATCGAGCCCTCCGGTCCTAGTGCCTCAAACCGATGGCTGGCACCGACGGGTAGGGGCCCGCCCGTCGGACCCGCTGGTCCTGCCCGTGTAAAAACACGAACAGGGCCCTACAGACCCTGTTTTGTCTTGTCTCTTTCCCCAACTCCTTTCTCTTTCTTCCTCTCTTCCTTGGGCGATCTTGGAGGTCTCCCCGGCGCTTCTACTCGCGAGTCTACTCACCAACTCGGTGCTTTTGAGAAGGTTTAACTCTCCCTTTTCCTCAAGTAAGTTTCTTCTTCTCTTTTCTCAAAATTTTCCTTTTGGGGTAAAATGTATGTGTAGGCTTCAATCTAGGCTTTCCTTCCACCTTTCTTTCCATAGAATAGAATTTCCATGTGATTGTGATGTTTCTACTGTGGTCGTTTGTAGTTTATCAGGATTTTATCCCTTCATTTGGAAAAAAACCCAAATCGTGCCCTAGGTTTTCAAATTTGGGGATTTCTTCAATTCTCGCCCCTTTTCTCCAATTGATGATTCCTTTGTGATGCATTTCACTTGTTTTATGCTTAGCATGCCATAGATCTCATGAAATATCCATTGTGCTTGGAATTCCCATGTATTCCCTTGAAAAACCCCCCTTTTTGTATTGGTTTCCTTGATCTTCATCACCTACTTGTATCATGGACCTCCATATTCTATTTGGGTATGTTCTTGCACTTTCATGATCCCGCTACTATGGCATTTCGTCTTAATCCTATGGTTTCCGGTTGTTCTCCATTATGTTCGAATTTACGCATTGGAATCGAATCCCCTCGTGTTATTTATGCTCTTTGCTGTCATTTTACTGTTTTGGCATGATTCTCTGCGTTGTCACCTATCGTGCATCATGTCCATAGGTTCTTTGCTTGTCGCCTTCTCCATTTTGCAAGAATTTGGGTTTTAGGTTTCCCCTCTTTTTCTGTTGTCATTTTCCTTTTCTTTACTTACCCCACCTTCTTTTCTTCTTGCCAGGATGTCATCTCGCACCGGCAAGGGACCATCTTCCTCTGGCGGGCGACGTAAGACCACCGCTACTAAGCGGAAGAGTGCAGAGACCAGCTCTTCAGCCCCTCGCACAGGGAGACCCGGACCTGCCCGGTCTGACCCTACAGACTATGATGAGGAGCACTTCCTTAGTGCAGAGGTAGCAGCCAACTGGCCGATCTTCCTGAAGAGGTCAGTGATGATGGAGAAAACCGTGGTAGTCGATGACTTCCACAAGGCTCGGCTTCAGGAGAGGTTCTCAGCATTGGGCTGGGATTCTATCCTTCACGTAGACTGACCATGCTATGAGCAGCTAGTCCGTCGGTTCCACTGTAACTTGGAGGTGTCGTATTCATACGGGGAGTTCACCATAAGCAGCTTGGTGAAGGGGGTAGACATCCAGTTGACGGTGGGTACCTTGGCCAGCATCCTGGGTATATCGGCAGCTGGGCACCGATATTACAGTCCTCCCAGGAGTAAACCTCTGGGACCGTTCATGAGTTTGGAGACGTCGGACTTCATTTACGAGACTATCTGCGGCAGCAGCACCCGTCCGGAGTCCGATACGTCCTTCTACCCCGAGGTTCGTCTATTTGCCCGGTTGGTCCAGTTCAACCTGCTCCCCAGAGGAGGTCATCGGAACCAGGTGGGTTTCATGGCGGCTTTCATCGCGTTCTGCATCTACACGTCCGCAGAGGGAGGTGTCGAGCACTTGTGCCTCCCCTACATCATTCTCAGGACGATGGAGCACCACACTTCCCACCCTGAGGATGGAGGATTCACTTATGGCAGGATCCTCACTAGGATCTTCGAGTTCTTCGGGGTGGATCTGAGCAGCGAGGAGGGGAAGACTCCAGCTGATAGGTTCGATAGGAGTAATCTCCTGGGGATGGGTCTCCACACCCTCATGGATTCACCTCTGAGAGCAGGAGCTCAAAGAGGTAGGGGTAGGAGGGCTGCCCCTATGGAGGATATCCTCATGGAGGAGGAGTCTAGTGAGGAGGATGAGGACTACGTTCCTCAGGATGAGGGGGATGATCTGGTGGATGATGGCATCCCTGAGGAGGCGCCTCAGGAGTCGAGAGGTCCTGGTCCCAGTTCCTCCAGAGCTGCAGCCTCACCATATAGAGCCCCACCACCTGGGAGTGGTGCATACGACTTCGAGGGCATAATGTCCTCCATGCGGGCCTTGTAGGATGGCCAAGTTCAGCTACTGAGACGGCTGGACGAGAGTGCCTCCAGGGAGGAACGCATCCTGGAGAGGCAGGCTACTTTGGAGGATTCCTTCCTCAGGTTGGGTCAGGACTTGGACACCACGGCCAACGCTATCTCAGCAGATTTTGGCCGACTTCGGAGGGAGGTACGGCTGGTGAACGTGAGGTTTGACTATTACGATCACCGCCTCAACGTCAACTCTAGGCCTCCGACGAACGTGGTGATCATCGATGATGACGACGATGACCAATGAGGGCTTGGCTCACCCACACCAGCTGTTTATCTGTTTTCCCTTTTTTGTAGACCTTGTTGTATATTTCATTTCTTATCATTCCTTGTATTTGCGCTATAACTGGATTCATTTATGGAATAATATATTTTTGGATAGTGAATTTTGTGGTGAATTCAGATGTGGAATACTTGTGTAGTTTAGTTGTGGTGTATTTTGCTATTTTTATCCTTGTTGTATTGGATATGTTATTTATCAGGTGTTTTTGTGTAAAATTTTTGGAAATCCCATTTTACGCCGTTATGCTGCCGAAATTTTGTCAAACTAGTACGTGATAGGTTATATCACCAACCTAGTTACCTTTTATCTATACTCACGCATGCCATGAATGCAACATATAATGCAACCCTTTTTAATACTCCATTCTTTCTTTGGCTTTTAACTCCTTAAAGCTTTTACATTAACCCAACCCCATTTCCCTATTATAGAGTCTATGGGATTCTAATGGTATGCTATGAGTGGAGCAAAGCATCACGCTCTGATACCACCGTTTGTCACACCCCGTTCTCACAAAATCGGGCTAGGGACCGGGTTAACACCGGTTAATCCAAACCTGCCAAGATCATCAGATACTGTATTCCACCACAGCATACACACAACTAATATAAGCTCATCAGATCAGCGGAAGACTAAGTTTTACCTATGAATAAATCCCATATACTTGGTACCCGAATTGTGATACAATAATTATATACATGTGGGCCCGCATGCATGATAATTACACAAGAACAGTACAATTCATATATCAAGTATATAAAGGAAATCATCAAAATAATCAAAATACACAGCTCGGCTCGGCAACAAGGCTAGAGCTCAGCTCGGCATCAAGGGTTGAGCCCAGCTCGACATCACATAGAAGAGCTCAGCTCGGCCTCAGAAGTGGAGCTCAGCACGACCTCAAAACTGCGGTCCCGCAGCACAACTCTCACACGAGCAGTCAATGCCGTGCTCTAACTCCTCAGGGGTCCACCAGTCCTCTTCAGGAAACTCGACTGTGGGACCCACCCCATGCTCCTCAGATGTATGACCTGCAAAATAATCTAAAAAAGGGGTGCACACGTGGGATGAGCTCACTAGCTCAGTAAGTAGAAAGATGGACCACATAGCAGTCCACACATCAAACCACAATCATATGCACTACATGCCATGCTATTCATTTTAAATCACATCCACCTAAGCAACATTACTAAGTCCTTGGTTTTAGTGCTACTACAGCCACAGTGCGCGTATACTCCGGGTACGAGCCGCGAACTCCCTCCCGCGATACGCCCATAGGGCTGTCGGAGAAGGCCCACCGTGAGTACTCGGAAAAGTAAAGACAATGCCGTCCACCGGCTCTCAACAGAAATGTAAATGACTGAAAATAAAGGTGTTGACTCCAGCAATTAGTACGATTGGCCCTCTTGAATGTACCACTGGGGTTGTCGGCTATCCTATATGACCAATCGGGCGTTATGTCTAACTGCCACAGTGACCCGACGACCGTGACCACTGCTTCCCCCCAAATGATAACCCAACACCTTAACCCCTATTGGGAAGGGTCATAGCACAGGATGGTGAAAATCCTAATACCGCATGCTCCTATATGACAGTAGTACGATTGCATAGTGCCTCCGTGTCCCATTCCACGGGCCACCAATGCACTCGTTTCCAAGCCGACTACGGCATCTGGTCTATCAATGCATCATACATCATGATGTCCACATTCAACATATAAACATCTCATTCAATTGGCATTTAGAAAGTAAACATAGCACATATGCATAACAATGTGAGGAATGACTAATCTACATATCATATTCATGATGGCATGACTAGACTAGATATAATTAAATGAATGCCAAACAATGCCTTGAAACAAGGCCAAACGTCCTCTCCCCACTTACTTGTAGCGTACAAGGATTCCCGTTCAGTACGGGAGAGATCAGGTGCGAATCGGGTAGGATTTGGTGAACCTAACATAATTGAGCGGGGTTAGTACTTCACCATTTTAGGATCAAAATCAATGAAATTCGATAACAAAATCATGTTTAGAACGTTAAA
>NC_056566.1:906233-917900 GCF_013358625.1 Macadamia integrifolia
TCCAAGGAGGGGTTGTATGTAAGGGTACAGATTTGGAACCAAAATCACTTATTGAAGTAGAATAAATCAAATAATAATTTTGATTTGAATATTACAAAAAGGGAGAGAGAACGTTAAATGTTCGTGTAGCCCATGTGCCTATGCGGGGGCCAATGGGAGCATGCATCAAGGTATCCAACATGGGGGATAGGGTGGTCATTTTGCCACCCCTATGTTTGGGAACAGGAGCACATGACTCGGTAGCGTTCATTTCTCTTACAAAATAATACTGTACAGTTGGGCTTCCATCAATATAAAAGAATATAGTTGTATAAATTTTCGGGAATGGATAGGCATGCACACCACCCGCTTCAAGTAAGTGAGTGGACAGTAGACACATGAGAAGAGGATGAAAAGGGAAGGCGGGGTGGTCTTTTCGTTAGGAAATGGGAGAGATGTATGATCGGAGTGAATTTTTTGTAAAGAGATAGAGGAGCGAGGAAGAGAGCTCACTCTTTCTCCATTGTTAGTGAAACTACTTTCATCTCTCCATGGAAGTAAACCACTTGTATCCTTGCATTGTGTGATGGTTTTCTTTTTCCATTTGTTTTCTGCATCGAGCATAGAATTCATTTCTACAACAATGGATCATAGTGAATTGCTATTTGAGTTCCAAAGCTCGGAATAAAATTGCAGGATATTAAGAGACTTGGGGAGCTCAGAAAATTTTTCAAAAAGATAATGAGCTCCTCAAGTTAAAACTCCTAGAACATAGAGAGAGGAAACTAATTCCATCGCTTCCTCCAAACAGTCCAATGATAACAATCACATAAAATTTTGATTTAATATCTCTTATAGAAGCTTTTTCTGAATTTCCTCTTTCGAATCTGGGAAATTACTAATGTGTTGTTCAACTGGAGCTAAGTAGTAAGCTTCAGGTTTCTCTATTTCTTCTTTCCTTTTCAAATTATTCCCCTTTGTGGTATTATTTTTTATTTATATTAATTTCTCCTTACTGTTTTCACTGATTGTTTCTTTTGAAATTTGGTCTTTTTTTATTTTTTTATTATTATTATTTTTTTTTTGTCATCGAACGATAAAGGTATGAATGTTGCGACCTAGTGTCAAGCAGTAGAAACAACCTCTCGACATTCTCGAGGTAAGGCTGCATAGTTCTCGACCCCTTGGGACCTCACACATGCGGGACCCAGTACACTGGGTACATCCTTTTTATTTTTATTTTTCTGGTAAAGATAGCGAAATTAAGTATATTGGGGTCGTGGTTATACGCAGAACATCAACAAGTGCTTAACTAGAACTTAGAAGTCCCAACATGTTTGTACATCCTCTATGAACTTGCAAAAGATCAAGCTCCCATTAAACATTCCTAAACATCTACACAATGTTATTATGGGCAACTGAACTAGATCATTAAGATCCTGTCACAGTATTGTAGAGTTCAATTTGTGACCAATTGCAGAAAAGTAACAATACAATAAACCGAATTACTGCCCACTCTAGTACATTTCCTTCTCGACTCAGGGAAAGAGTATGACTAAGTTCCGAACTCATCTTGTTGGTATCCTTCTCCACTCAGTGCGACCCCTGTTTAGTTCTGGTCTACCACCTGACAACCTCATGAAATGCAAGAACTGACAGCAGTCTTCTTCATGTTTATTCCCAGTGGCAGATCCATTTGTCACCTTAAGCTCTAGATCTGCTTCTGCACCCTCCATTTGTTCCATACTAGTTAAGGAATCAACCATATCATCGTGTAGGCATTCTCGTCGGTAATCCAATGTGATCTTTTGAATTTCATAATTGTCAATAACTTCTTGAGGCATGCTCTGTCACATAGAGGTAATATATCTTCTTTAGGTAATAGATGTGACAGAAGATAAAAGCAATTCCTTAATATGGACAAGAAATACAAAAACATGGAACAATTTAAGTACAGCATTGAAGAGATCTGGGCATTGAGGAAAACTGAAGAGGGGTGGGGGGAGACCACCCTGGCTGGCATCAATCAAATAGTGATTCACTGTTCCATGCAAATGTTCACTATTTATAAATCAAAATTATCATTTTAAGGTTCAACCAAAAGGAGAAAGAGTAGGTCTTCTTGTTCTTCTTTTTTCAATAAAGAGTAGGTCATGTTTAAGCATAAAAGAATACAGCAAAGTTTTCTCCCTCTTTCTAGAGAATGGATTTAGATAAATATGACGTTTGCTGGGACTGCTATATGTGATGTTGCTGGGAAGTTGGGCTTTGCGCGACCATCAATCATTTTTTTATTTTTTTTCTTTTTTTGATCAGCTAAAAGAAAGCATGCATTAGATGATATCAGTCTTATCACATAACATATTGTTCCTATATGTAGGAATCCTACTAGTTAGAGTATTATATGCAATAGTCTTAAGATCTCCTAGTAGTCTATGTCTATTAATATTACAAAAGATAGGATAATAACGATGATTTCCCAGCTCACAGTCTATGTCCATCAATCATATTTGAATGGAGTGAAATCTTCGTAGATGGACTTCCAATTCTCATTGTTTCTAATCAATTTGAAAAGCCATCTTCTTTGATGTTAGCTCTAAATAAGAGATGTTGCCCCCCCCGCTCCTTCTCTTTTCCCTCCTCTTTTGTCTTCGCCCATAGGGGCTGTATATTCCCCCCCCCCCTTTTTTTCTTTCATCCTTGGTAATGAATTTATTCACCAAAAGAAAAAGAATACAGAAAAGTAAGAGACTAACAACAGCATGTCTACTGACCTCAAGAATCCAAGCTATGTAGGTGACATTATTTATATGCTGGTTCATGTCCAGATCAGCTGTTCTAGGCTGCAGATTTTGAAGCAAGAGATTCACAGAACCTAGAAGCATGTGTGACTAACAAGAAAATAAAGCTTTAAGTTAAATGTTCAAGTAGTCAAATGACTTTTACCTTAAGCTCTAGTCTAGAATACTGTGCAGGCTCTTTAAGCTTGGGAATTTTCTTCAGGCTACTGTTATCCTCCTCAGGAAAAGATAAACTGGATGCACAACCAAAACAATTAGATCAAACTAAATGTCATTGGAAACCAAAGTTTAACCTGGATCGAATTGAGAAGCCCATTTGAAAAGCCTAAAGAGAGAAGTCTCGATCTTGTGGGATGTCTAACTTAAGGCCTTCACATACTGCTTGAGAAGCAAGGCGAATCATCACATGATGAGGATCTACGATGCCCACAATGGCTTGCGAAGCAAGTCCTCATTTAGAATTGAGATGATTAGGATCGATCCTATTTCCTAATCTTATTATATGATCATCCACTATCACTTCGAACCTTTATGGATCTTGAAGCTGTAGGTTTTGAAAATTTTACAAGAGGCCCAAATGCCATGATGTCAAAGCTAAAAAGCAGATGTACCTATGTCAAGTAATGCAACATGTTACAAGTCAAGGCCAGTTTCTGGAACTAAAATTCAAACTAGAAAACAGTTCATGAGTTTTACAAAATAGTTGGTGGCGACACTCATATTGGATCAGCAATTAGAAAATACAGGATCAAGTTCAAAATAGGGAGGCAAGACAATCTAGTTAATTTGACTCAGCTGAATTTTGTACCATCATTAGCATCTGATATTGCTTCAAGCCTGCACTTTTCTCACAGACCATGTTCATCCAAGCAGGCTAACAATATTTAGGCAGGATAAAACTCGAAGGGGCATTAGAAGGACAATGAATTGATCTCATGTGTAAAATGTAAATTGAATTAGACACCTGTTGGAATCCCCAACTCATCATATAATATAAATATCTATCAATGACAAAGATTGTTTGAGATACCAAATCAACCTACCGTGGAGTTCGTGGACAGTAACTCAGAATTTCATCCAGCACCTCATCACTAACTTTGTGGACCCGCCTTGTGTCTTGGTTCATCATCACCCATTTGCTGCGGCCAAAAACATACATCTAATCGATTTTGATCTGGAAAACATGACATCTAGGGCACAGTGGGAAAACATCTTTACTGGAAAACATGACATCTAATATATTTTCTTTACAAGAAAATATCTGTGCCATAAATGGGAGTCACTTATAGAGGCATGGATGTATTTATTCTAATACTTATTAATCAGAACGTCAAAATATTGATGTACATTCATTAAAGTAAATAAGGTACAGTGGGAAAGATATTGGATTTGATATCCATGTAGGAGTTTTTAAGCACCAACCCCCCCCCCCCTTTTTCTCCCAAAAAAAAAACCCCCATATTGGACCATTCCCATGTATATCAAATTCATGTTAGTGTGTCAAACTACAAGAATGAAAATTATCCACAAAGTGGCAAGTTGAATGTAATCCAATCTGGATGAATTTGTCATTCAGATAGTGTGTGACATACAAATTGACAAATGGTGAATCTCGAACTAAATGTACTCAAAAGAACAAAGCATGGATGCAATCATACAACAACTAAGCCTTGTCCCAAACAATTAATTCCTATTATGTTATGCAATCATGCATAATAAGAATTAAAGTTTTTATTTAAATTCTTCACCATATGAAAAGGTTCGGGCTATCAGGGTAAATGCCTGGGTTCAAGTGTTGAGAACGGTCACATTTGTACAAAGAAGGCCGAAAGTGTGGACAGTCTCCAAACTCACCCCTCCCACAACCCTGCGTATAAAAACCCTTTATCGTATCATATGATTAAGACAACTTTACCAAGTATATTTTTGCAAAGAAAATAACAGAAACCCTCTTAAAAGTTCCACTCTGGATATGCATCGAATGTGCATATGGGTGAAAACCAGATAGGTTTCTAGAGTAGTGTCAGCAATGGTTTCTGCTTAACAATTAATGCATCCATATGTAAAGAGGGGAAAAAAAACCAGTGTGTTTAATTTGCTTCTAATGTATTCGAAGAAAGAACACAATGTGCAACATGAAAACTACCTGGTAGCTCTCCCAATAACTGTACCAGCGGCATCTTTAATTATCCAGTCACGTCTGTTCCCGACTCTTCCACCTTCATACCATGTCTCAATCTCAATTGCATCACCCCTAACAAAATCACATTTACCAAAAAATAAACTTCAAACTTCAAGCCCCAAAAAACCCCAGCTCAATTTTATGAAATAAAAATGAAAAGAACCCAGTAACCCACCATGTTGGGTATTTGTAAACTTCAATGTGCATTCTGGTAATCACCCATATCAAGTGCAACTGCATCATAGTGTAGCTTCTTCCAAACCCATCTGTGTACCCTAAGCTCTGAACATGATTGCAACTAACTTCCTACATAGGATAAGCCTAAGTTACAAATACAAATTGAAGTAAAAGAAGAGCAGCACTGGCATTAATGGAGGTAAAATGATAGTTTTCCACCAAACATACAGTGCCACAAGTAGTTCATAGCAGAGGAAACTGAGAACTAAAGGTATGTTACTCCCATAGTCCATCGTAAAGAAGCAAGAAAACTGAAAACTTTGTCAAAACTATACGGAACAATAAACCCATTGGACTCGAGGTTAAAGAACCCGGAATCATATCCTTTGAATCGCCACCGGCAAATTCCAATCTAATTCCGTTTCGAATCCAACAAGAATCGTCCAGAATCAGCCGATCTAACTACTAATAGCACTTTCTCCTCCTTTTCCTGGTCTTTGCTCGTCTCTTTATCTTCAAACGAATGCGTATGAAGTGATGAAGACAATGGAGGAGAAGGGAAACTCAATTCCTCTCTTGCCCTTCCCACTCTGCACTCTTCACCGAACCTTAGTGGTGTTGATGTTGGATCCGGAGAGAGTAGCAGTAGCCGTAGGGGAAGCAAGCACTTCTCCGGCAACGGAAGCAGACAGCAACAAACCTCAGCAGATAAGTGGCAGGGTTTGCAGGGTTTTAAAAATCGTTGAATCGAATCGGAAATCAAACGATTCGGTTGGGACCGATCCCAGGTACTAATCGAAATACTCAAATCCAAATCCGATTCCTCACCGATTCCTGTTTTAAAATTCCTGATGAGAGGTCCAGGAGGTCACACACCCCTCTCAAACTCTATTGTTTGACCTGTGAGAGACGAGAGGATTCGTGATCACTAGGGTGTCAAATTGGCTGAACCAAAAGACCGTTCAAACAGAACAGATACCAACCAGAACGATCTACTTGTTGGGTCACTGTTTTGATTTAGAAAAAAAAACTGCAGCTATGGTTCAGTTTCGGTTTGGATCAATTGGATCAATAAGAATTGTAAGGGCACACCATTTGCTGGCTTCTGTTTATTTTTTTTGCTAATTTACAACCCCATTCCTTAAAGAATGCCACAATTATAAGAATATTCTTTTTGTTTCATCAAATTAGATTCAGACCCTCTATCGTCAGTTACTATTAAATAAAGAATTAAAATGATTGTTATACCCTTGTCAAATCTTCGTCTTCATCAACTTCCAGAATTCAAAGAAATTCCGAAATCTCATCACGCAGATGGGAAGAGCTTGTAGACACTCGGCTGATTTCAGGTATGATCCATTGAGTTACGCTCTCAATTTTGACGAAGGACCTGACGAATTTCAGACCGATGAATTTTACCTCTTAGGAGCTTCTCCGCTAGATTCCCAGCAACACCACCAGCGAAATCTATTTTATTTCTTTTTCTTCTTTCTTAATTTGTAATTCGTTGATTATTGTATAATTTGTTTTATCAGCGAATGAAGGATCCCTCTTATTATTTTTATTATGGTTTATGATCTAGCGAGGAATTTTCGTTTTCTAGAGAGATTTAGGGGAGTCGCATTAGGTTCTGTTCTTCATTTCTATTTGTGTCTTTTACTAATATGAGCTGGTGGTCATAATATGCTAATTGTTTTGTTTGTACAGATTTCAATTGGTTTTGACTTATATTGGTTATAAAAAGGACGAACGAGGCTACAGAGCTCCTCTCTAAAGCGGCACGTCTTGCCTATTTTCATGGCAAGGTCAGCAGCGAAGAAGCGGTGTCGGCGTTGGAATCTTCGTCGACATCGCTTGCCCCATATGGATGATCTGATGAACTGGGTCCATACTAGATCCATCTGGCATATGACCTTCAACCTTGCTTGCTATGCGGTCGAGATGATGCACACCGGTGCTGCCCGCTGCGATTTCGATCGATTTGGAATTATTTTAGACCGATTGTATGATTGTTGCTGGCACCCTTACCAAAAAGATGGCTCATGCGCTTCACAAAGTCTGATCAAATGCTGCGAGTTCTTGTTAGTCGCCGTCCGTCATCGCTGTCGCCATGATCTCCAGTGCATTAAATGATTGCCGGTGGTAGAAATAGTAACTTATTACATGGGTATTTTAAGTATTTTATATTTAGTAAGGGTATTTTGGTATTTAAAATAAAATATAATAGCTGACATCAGCATATAAGGTATATTCCTTAATAGTGACTGACGGTAGGGGGGTTTTAAGTCTAATTTGATGAAACAAATGAGGTGTTCTTATAATTGTTGCATTCTCTAAGGGGTGACGCTGTAAATTACCCTTTCTTTTAGGTAAAACACCATTTGCTGGGGTGAAACTGCTAGTTGTGGTGTACTCGCCTATTTTCATAGGAAGATAAATTTAGTTGACCTGAAACAAGGTCAGTTGAGCTTGACTTTTTAAAATCCTGGTTCAATCTTAAATCCCCTTAATTGGCCCGCCCTGATTCAAAGCATGAAAAATTCAACCCTAGCCATGAGTTGGGGTCAGGTCAAGTTGACTTTGACCATGAGGTAGGGGAAGGGAGAAAACTTCAACCCTAGCCATGAGTTAGGGTGGGAAGGGGGGAAAGAAATATATAGGCTGGTGAAAAAACCATCAATGTTACATAAAATAATACTCTAATATAAAATAGAGAGTAAGAACGCTACCCACTTACATTCCACAGCCCATGAAAACAAGAGGTTGTAAAGAGACGCCCCTACTTGGGTGGGAACGCAAGTGGTAGTGTTTCTTCTCCCTATAATATATTATATTACTTATTATCTTCATATATAATACATTATAAAACAAAATATGTCTAATATCTATATCTATAGTTTCTTGTCTAATCTTTATAATTTATGATATAATACATATTTTTTATAATATAACTTAAAATATGGTCAGGATAGGCTGAGCTAGGCCGGGTTTAGCCAAGGTGATGGAATTGGGGTTGAGATTGGTCAAGGCCGATGCCAATTCAATCCTGATCCATATTAGTCCGATCCAACAAAATGCCCCTAGGTTCAATTAATACTATTTTTTTTTTTTATCATTTTAATATTATTTTTTTTTATTTTTTTACTATTTTACCGTTTGTCAGTATCAATTCATCGAGATGATATTGGCTAAAGATCCTTGTCGTTATAATTCGATTCCTCAAACCTCACTCAACCCTGACCCAGCCGGCCCTGACTCAGTAAAAAATTTCCGGCTCTGACCCGCCCGCAGGCCAGGTTTGGCTCAGAACAGGTTAAGGCCACACGGGCCACACTTACAATCCTACTAGTGCACATAAAATATCCCACCAAACTGAGCCGACCGTTTGCCACCCCTAAATTTTCACAACCATTAATATGATTATGTTCTGTCGGGAAAATTTCACTGTACCTAACAGGTTGCCCGTTCCAAACGAAGTCACACACTCACAAGGATCGGAAACCCTAAATTTATAAAAAGTTCACCTGCAAGAGTATGGCAATCGCTCCTATTGTAGCGGTCTTATTAGGGCCAACTTCACAACTCCTCACTCTGAATCTCCGTTTGTAGGAAAACCCATCTTCAGCCATGCCCCCAAGCCGGAATTGGTCCACCAAACTCAGGAACCGCCGGTCAGTATGGGAATACCTCAATGATGCCCCCGAAGCCTTCGCCGGTGCTGATACGTTGGTGGGATTAATGGAAGTTTGCGACGCCGTGAGAGGTGTAGAGACAGAAGGTGCAGAGCAGCAGGAGACGACCGCGATTCCACGGTGAGTCAGTACTTTGGGAGCGGCAAGAGATCGGGATTGAATTACAGTTCGAAGCTGATCCGGCGCAGTGCATCCCTTCAGCGACATCTCTCTCTCTCTCTCTCTCTGTAAAGTTTCTCTCTCTATGCCTATGTGGTTATGTTTTCTGTTTGATGTCTTATATGCGTCGTGATCGATATGACCGAGGAAATGAGGAATTTTTACCATGGTTGCCATTCAAGTGTTTGCACCTGGTTCAGAGGGTGATCCCACGGATGAGATGATTTCGGAACGTGTCAAGTCCTCCAACAGTCTCTCATCCCTGAGTTCTATGAAGAGATCCAGATTACCGCGGTGATTGTATTCAAGTCAAACTTCCAATTCTATTGGATAGCAAGTCCCTATCCTGTCTTTTATTTGGGCTCCAATACCCACGTAGAGTTAGAATATTTAATTAGGGCCCTTGATTGGGAGACCAAGGGACGACGGCTAATTAACGCAATCAATGCAAAAGGCTTCGTATGATGCGTCTACTCAATGAACATTATCCTTCTCATAAAAAAAAATTTAAAAAAAAATAAAAATAAAAATTACTATCACCCCTATCCACTTAGGGATCGTTTGATAACGTTTCAAGAAACTCGTTTCTGCCTTTTCTGTTTTCAGAAACAGCAGAAACGGAGCAAAAAGCGTTTGATAAAACTGTTTCGTTTCTCTTATTTTTAGAAATAGAAATATAAATTTTTACTTATTTATGATTCAAGAAACAACCCAGGCGAAACAAGTTCAACTTGTTTTGCCGTTTCTGAAAAGGACTTATGGCAATTCTTTCACTGGTTACCATCGACTTCTAAAAACATGACTTATCAAACACCTTCAATTCCGTTTCTGTTTCTACAAACCGAAATTTATGTTTTTCCCATTTCTTGAAACAGAAACGGCAGAAACGTTATCAAACGGGCCCTTAACCTATATTTATTGATACTTCGTTACTTCAAACTTTTTTTTTTTTCCTAATGATGCTCCCCTTTATATTTTTACCCTTTTTCTCCCTTGCTCTTTTAAAATGTCTAAATTATTCTTTTTCACCAAAATGACGAGGATGTAGGTGGCCCCTATGAAATACAGAATCAACTCCGTTGGAGCCGTGTGTTGCACTCCATCAACCTGGCGGTGGACTAGAGCAACGATGGTCATATACCAAGAAGTGTACGTGGTCATCGCAAGTCTTTTAGAGCTCACGCTTCCCTTTCAGCTTCAGTACTAGATGTATAGCATGCATTTAAGGTAGGTCGTCCAACTACCCATGATGCTATAGAACAGTTGAAATAAGATACTCATAAGTGTTATGACAAAAAATCATTCTAGGCAGTCGTGGAACCTACACAGAGAATAAAACACAAGAGAGTGTGCGTCAGGATGATCCGGTGAGGGACTCTTCGATGTCTGAATTAGATCTCTTGACAAACATATAATCTAGTAAGAACGGAAAAGTATTTATCCATTTGAAGGGGGTTTACCTGAGTATTTATAGTTGAGGAATGATGACAATAGAGAGAGAGTCCCAACTTGGTAGCTTCCTAGTGCTAGTAGGAGTCCACATATGGCAAGAGTCGTGGTAGGAAAGTGAATATGAAGGACCTCCCAATTATTGGAACTCCACGTATTCATCATATCCCAGGGGATAGGGTGATATACTTCTTTTTAGGAAGATTCTTTATCCCTTTGAGAATCCTTTCCAAACTAGGACAAGTCCACTCCTTACTTATAATTTACTTGTCGATCCTGGATAGCTCATCAATGCGTATCTTGGTGAGAAAACCCATAGGACTCCTATGCCAAGCGACCTAGGTTAGGTGGTTCGGCTGCCAAGCTACTCAGTCTATGACGGGCTACATGTGTTGCCGCTTGGTTGGTGAGGCCTTGGGTCTACCACTCGGTCACAGTCCTTGTGTTGAGCTGTTAATTTTTATATTACTGTGCAATGAGACATCCATGTTGCCTTCCACACGCTGGCTTGACTAGCCGCTTGGTAATTGAGGTTCATTAGTAATGTAGGTCGATTAGGCTATTCTTGACCCATGCATCACCTTCAGACCCTAGTTATTTAATTCTCCGAATTATTCACGAATAATTGGCCGAATATAAATTTGTTGAATTTTACAAATAATTTGGTCTGAATTCGAATCAAATAAAAAAGTTCCGAAAAAGTCTTGGCTTTATAGACTTTTTAAAAAATTCACAAATAATTCAAGAGGACCGAATTTTATCCCATTTAAAAAAAAAAAAAAGAGCTATGGTGCATGCTCTTTGCCGATGATATTGTGCTGATAGATGAAACTGTAGATAAGATTAACAATAAATTGGAGCTATGGAGATCAAACTTTTTTTAACTTGGAATCAAGAGATTGTAGGTTAAGCAGAATAAAGACGGAATATATGATGTGCCCCTTCAGTCAATCTAGAGGAGGGGGGGGAGTGGTGAAGCTTGGAGAACAAGAACTATTGCAGAGGGACTGTTTTAAATACCTGGGGTCCATCATTGACAAAGAGGGGGATATCGACGATGACCCATAGGATTAAAGTGGGGTGGATGAAGTGGCGAGGCGCGTCGGGAGTGTTATATGACAAAAGAATACTATTAAACTCAAAGGAAAATTTTACAGGACAGTTATACGACCAACTATAACATATGGAGCGGAATGTTGGGCGATTAAGGAGAGTACTTTGAATAAAT
>NC_056566.1:918222-937850 GCF_013358625.1 Macadamia integrifolia
GTTACTATTATTCTTATTTTAATAAAAACCGACAAAACTTATCTTTCCTAAGGTAATCTCACTCTTCTACAAAAAATATCTCTCACCTCATTCTGGTTTGACTAAATCTTCTAGCCGTTATTCTCTCTCTAGGTCAACATGCATAGTGGTTGACGTGGGTCCAATTTAATTTTTCCTCAGTCCCCTCTCTCTCTCTCTCTCTCCGATTCAATTATTTAAGTAATAAGAAATGAGTTTAAAGGAAAAAAAAAAAACTAAATATATATTTTTTTATTTTAAAATTTTATTTTTATGTCATTTGTATGTTATGTACATATGATAATTGATAGATAATATGAAACAAATGTTACATATATTAAAAATAACATCCGAATTTTTTGTTCACTTTTTATTTTTATGAACGAATAATTTTCGAATCCGAATTTTACTCTCCCCGCTTTTTTGACCAATATTTTGACCGAATCGTTGAATTAGTAAAACGAATTATTCCAAATAGTTCTTCATTTGAATAATTCTTGAATCTGAATTAAATAACTATGCTTCAAACCGGATAGGTAGCTCAGTCAGGCCCAAACCGTTACTATGGGCTTGAATTGGCGCCTTTCGCTGCACTTGCTACCCGTTCGGCTTGTGCGGCACACCCCCGATGATAGCGTATTTTTGCCATAACAAAATGCATACCCAGCTTAGAGAATGAGTAGGGTAGTGTTAGCATATTGATCCTGGGCTATCTGTGAGGATCATATTGCACGTTCAATAATTCGGACATAATTTATTCTTTCATCATAAAACAATTTGGGCTAGGCGAGGGAGGAGGGAGAGAGGGAGGAAAGCTATCTTGCAAAGTTACATTCCGTTTGAAGGAGGAGAGAGAGAGAGAGAGAGAGAGAGAGAGAGAGAGAGAGAGAGAGAGAGAGTATGGAAAAAAATAAAAAGAAGTGAAGAGAGAGAGAGAGGATCAACCGATTGAATGGTGAAAAGAAGTGATAACTTGGGCATTTTAGAAGAGCAGGAAAGAAGGAGAGGTAAAAGTAAGAATGTAAGGGAGTATCAGTAAATATAATCTCAAGTGTAGGGGAGTGATAGTAACTGTCCAAAAAAAGTCTATCAATTTCCAAAGTAAAGAAAACCCCCTTAAAAAACAAATCTAATAATTTTTTTGGAATAAGAACCAGGTGTAGACAACACCAGGATTATGAGGGGAAGTTTTCCTACATTTGTAGTGTAGGCTTCGGCTAAAATCCTAGGGTGCTAAAACACTCTTTATTGGATGAAGATAATACCCTCCTTTGTTGCGTGATATCTGAAAGCCACAGTCAAGGGATTCCCCTTTATCGTAACTTAAGAAAAACCCAATCCAAATTTATGTATAAATAATAAATATACAAAGATCCACTCGTATACATGGTCTGACAATTGGAATCATATAAGGGGAAATCAGCCGATTCTGATCAGTTAACCCCGAATTAGATTCCAATTCTGATTCGTTACTGATTCAGGAGTGATCCAGTGGATCAATCTGAAAAAGTTCAATAAGGTTTCTATTTACATATTTTTTTGTCATTATTTACTATCTCTCACTTTTCTACCATGATTTTCCGAAATTTTGTAAGACCTTTGACTCTTTTTCTTTTTATTTCTCTATTTAGTAGATGGTTTCACATCTATTTCCAAGCTTCAAATTTTACCACTGGATTTACTTTTATAAACTGTTGATTTTTGTTCTTATCAATTTTATTCCATTTTATGGTTTTCACCAATGGCTTTCTGTATAGGGTCATTCCCAAGGTCATTCTCATGTCGGACAAACTAATTTCGAAAACCTCTCACTCTGACCTAACGCTTGCGAGAACAACAGGGACCCTATCAGTGCTGCCACTTGGAGCAACCTGGCCTCCTGCCGGGCTGCTCCGCCCCTCTCCCTCCCCCTCCCCCTCCCCCCCTCCTTCCTCTTCTTCTTCTCTCATCCTCTGCTCTCCTTCCTTTTCTTCTTCACCCTCTTCCTTTGAACCTTTTCTTCTTCTTTTTCGGTCTCACATGTCCGGGAGGTCGCGATCCACCCTAGCTGCCTCCCCTTCTTTCCACTCCAGTCTCTGATCTGATGATGGTCTTGCCGGGATCCTCTTGACCCTCCCTGCTGGAATCACTGGCTCCTTCTTCCCCCGGCGAGCTCTAGGCCTATCGTTTCCCTTCCTCAAGTTACTGCTTTGTTTGAGCAGAATTAAGTTGCCGTCCATTGCTCTGACCTGCTCCTGAAACGACTCATTAGCTCCTCCTCCCCTCCGTCGACTCTTGCTGGGTCTGTTGGTGCTCATCCTTGAGTCGTTGCATTGTTCGAGTGTGCTTCGGTGCTTCTAACCTAGACATGCTCTCTTCTTGATCCATGGCAGACCAACGTTGTCCCGGTGATTTTGGAGAGCTCTGTGCACGTTTGTAACCCGCATGGTTGCCAGTCATGCTCGACCGACAACTGCCTCAGTGACGCCCTTCGAAAGGCCGGCATCCCCCTTCGCGACTGTCTAGTCCGCGAGGCCAAATTCTCTCTTGGTTGTGGCCCTCCGCAAGGCCAGCTCCCTGCTATCGTGCCTGCCTTTTTTGCCAAAACTCCGATTCACGTCTAGACGGCTAGAAGTTGAAGTCGAGACTTGTTGGTAGGGCATGGTGGAACCATACCTCCAAATTTCCTAGTTTGCCTTTCCTCCTTCTTGGGCTTCTGGGTTCCTATTCAGCCCATGTGGGCTTTTGAATTGTAAGTTGTTGGGCTTTCGGCTCTTGTTTTTGCCCTTGTGGGCCTGGTGCTGTTTTTCCACTCCTCAAGCTCCCTGAGCTTTGGTTGCTGTCCTTTTGGACTTTGGTTACCCTTATAGGGTTTGTAATCTTCCTTAGGGGATATATTTTCCCTCCCCTTTCTTTTAATGCATTTATTAATTCACCAAAAAAAAAAAAGGTCATTCTTATGTCTAAGGGTTATTAGCGTCCTTTCACATAAGCATGAATTTCTTAAGTTTTTATTTTGATTTGTATCATTTTATTTCTCTGATTATGATGTTTTATACCTTCAACATGTGTTTTAGGTCTAACTTCCACGTTTTAGATATCTATATGCTATGTTCATATGCACATTGAAGTTTTTGTAATTTTCAACATGTTATTAATCATTTTCTATGTTTGAAATTTTGCTCTTTTTTTTTTTTATTATTATTTATAGAATGATATTTTGCATAAATCTTAGAGTGTTGTATAATTAATTAATTCAGTATACTAACCATGCAACGCTGTTGGATAGAGGTGAGTCTCTTCTTTCGTTCTCTTTCAATTCCATGATCTAACATACCTATGATTGAAGTCCAACTTATCCAAATGGACCAAGGTACCTAACATCTTCCTTAGACTGCAACCTAACGTGAACTTGACTTTCGATTGGATCAGTTAGGAATAGAGTTAATAATGGTTGGGTTTTTTTTCTTGGGTGCAATTATGAGTTCTTGACATCAATCCAAGTGGCTATTCCTTATTAATTGAGACCTCATGTCACAATCGACCCTATCCAGTCTGAAGAAAACCTCTTGCTCTCACACTTGGGTTATGGAAAATATATCAATGAAATTTTCACAGGTTTTAAGAGTATAAGGTGTTTATCCATCATTTCTCTTAGCGCCTTGAAGCACTTCTATAATATCATTTAAAACTTAAAATTACTTCTAAAAAATTTAGATTCATTGTCATTGGTTGGAATTTACATTAAACATAACCCTATACAGATGATGAGTTTATTTCCCTTAATTTACATTTGTATGGGAGGACAATTGTAACCTAGAGGGCTAAACACTATTTTTAGAAAAATGGGATAGTTATGAATATTTTCAAAGGATCAGATCCATTTGTTTTCACCTAAATTGCATGGTTGGAAAATCAGGTTTTTGACTTGACTCATCATTTAGAAAACTAAGTGATTAGACCTGGTCAAACCTAGTCAGTGTAACTCACATTTTTTTTTTTAACTCTAATAAATATGTATAAATTAAGGGAGAAAATATGCTATGTAACCTACTAGCACAAAAAACGCCTAGACATAGCAAGCACGGAAAGACTATGTTGCCTCTGCCTTACAGGGCGTTATAGATGCTTCTATGTGCCCTTGGCCACACCATTGGCATATACCTGCGCTAGTATTTGAGTGTTCTCTTGCCCATAAATTATATATATATATATATATATATGTATATGTATATATTACCAACAAAAATTATATGTGTGTGTGTGTGAGAAAGTATAAAAATGAGGCAACCAAGGATTGAACAATGGTGAGCATCATTATAATGAGTATAAATACTAATAAAGAACTCTATGCTAGATTGCATTAACAAATCGAAGAAAAAAACAAAGTCAAAAGCCATAAACGTCATTGTTGTTTTGTTGTCCAAGTAACAAAAATGTTTACCTCAATCGAAGTCCACTAATGAATTAAAAATAGTAAAATGCGAGCAATGAATTTTTTATCGTCTAAATTCTAAAAATAATTTTGAAAGAAATCATTTTTGAAAGTTGAAGAGAGAGAGAGAAGATTTACATTTATTGATTTATTTACTCAACAATCAACTCAATTACAAAAGATTTGAAAAATGACTAGCTAGACTTGCCAAGTTTATACAAACTTGGGAAAAAAGACCGAGTCATATTTGACTCTAAGACACCAATGATTGATGACCAAGTCATGTCTTTTACCTAGTCTTTCAACATTGTAGATCGGAGCAAGAAACACAAGAAAATATGATGCAAAGTGCAAATCTACTGTGGAGGAGAGGTGGGAGTGGAGGTAGACGAAGAGAACAGGAAAAAGAAAATGAAAAGATAACAAGCCACGTACTGAGGCAGGGGAGTTGACACCATCGGGGCGGAGAAAAACACTACATTTTGGGAGGACGGATATTATCAAACAAGTTGAGGTTTGAATAGAAGGATGCCTTTATGGCAATCTCGTTATAACAACCACTGGCGATGCACAACAATATCTTGTCGTTTAAGAAACAGATCCGATGAATTTAAGAGAACTCGCACTAAAAACGAACTTGTGAGATAAGGAAACGGAAGACCATATGTTGTGTGCACGGTAGAGAGATGAGAGAAAATAGGGATTATATATGAAGAGAGATAATATAGGAAAAGAAAATAAATAAAAAAAAGGGATAAGTAGCCTTATGGATGAAGCTACGACGTCTCGACTTAATTGGGATTGGTCTGAGCTAAATTGACCCGAATCGACCATTATGGCTGGAACCCCAGGGCCCCAACCCATATAAGAGAGTGGATCAGGTTCACGTACAAGAATGTTTGAGAATGACCCTAATCCGTGGATTTAGAATCAATTTTCTTTCTCTTCATTTAATAGATTTTAAATCCACGGATAAGAGACGTACGGAAACATTCTCGTATGTAAACTTGATCCGTTCACCCCATACAACCATCCAAAAAAGAAAGAAAAAAAAAAGAAATGTCAATTTGGTGCATGAAACGCCCAGAGTATGTAGGGTGCGAAAAGATCTTGCTGCCCCCTATGGTGTGTTGAATATACTCTTACACACCCTCTCATTGGCTTTCTGGTCTAGTGTTTTATGCACAACCAGCAAGGTTCTCTCGCCTAGAAAAAAATAAAAAATCAAAGCGGTATCAAAATAGTAGTAGGGATTTTAGTAATACGGGATGTAGGGGTAGATTGGGTAGCTATGCGCTTTTCCAAAACTACCCTTCTTTTATACTCCTCTTTCGCGCTCATTGGATTAGGTTCAAAAGCTCGTATGAGAAGTCAGATACTGGCAAAGTCCCCAAAAAAATCAGAAGAAAATGAACGCAGAAGACGCTCAACAGTGTAACGAGATGGGAGACCAGAGGGAAAACCTTTCCTCCTCCGAACAGTCACTCGATATCGAGACCATCAGAAGGTTCGATTCAGATGTTAACTTTGAATCTCTTTAAACCCTCACTTTCGATTTTCTGCTAGCATTCACTTATTGTTGATTTGATTTTTCTTTCTGCTTAGTCGAATGAAAAAGCTCTCAGAAATTCACACAAGCTCCAAAGATATTTCCGAAATGGCCCCTACAGATTTGGAGAAATTAATGGAAGATTGTGTTCTCCATCTTGGGGTAAGCTAAGTAGTAAGTTTGTTGCTCTTCGTTTTCATTTTTTTTTTTGTTGTTTCTTATGATTCTTCTTTTGAAATATTTTTAGAATTCAATGAAGCAAATTACTTCTGAGTTGTTGGGTTTTGATTCCTTAGGACCTGAAGAATTGGGTAAGAAATCTATGCAATTTTATTTTTCTTCTGCTCATATACTTTTTTTTTCTTCATTTGAGTAGCAATATCAAGAGAATTAAGTTTCTGAATAATCTCTTCATGTCCACTTGGTCTATCTTTTTATTCCCAAAGATGTTTTTCTCTTTTATTTTCTACATTTGTGCGTTCTATCTGTCAGAATTTGTTTATGTATTGATAATTTGATATAGATGCCTATTTGGAAAATGCAACGGAAGAGCTAAAACTGGTGGAAGCTGAAAATGCGAAGATCTCTAACGAACTTGATGTTCTGACCAAAATCTATATCAAAGGTGAGTTGGTCATAGCATCGTCATTTGTTTTGTGTTTATTTTTTCCTGTAGTAATGTATTTTCCTGTTTGTTTGCAGATTCCACTCAATTGGAGAGTGATCTTGACAGGTTGAATCACTTATTGGAGCTCATTGAGTTGCAGGTATTCCCTTGTAAATTATATGTGTGGAAGTTTCAAAACTGAACTGTACAGTATCATCATTGTTATCATGGTTATTATTACTAATAACAAACAAAAGAAAAACTCAGCCTTATCCCTACTAAATGGGGTTGGTTACATGGATCTGAACAAAGGCAACAAAAGAAAAATAGACATAATAATTGGTAAAAACACACCTAAATGGGATCCTCTACATGGATTCGAGCCCTCCAATCGGATCTATTCGAGGTCATACTTGGGATAAGACCTAAACTATGCATGTCTCTCTCACTACTCCTATGGTCATTTTGGGTTGGCCCCTAGCTCTTTTAGCTCCTTCAATCTGAATTAGATCATTCCTACTTGTTGACTCGTCCCCAGGCCTCCGTTGAACATGGCCATATCACCCCAAACGGCTTTCTCAGAGCTTATCATGAATTGGGGCAACTCCCAAATTAACCCTAATATGGTCATTCGTTACTTTGTCGTAATATTCTCTTGAAATTCTTGGGGTAAGGCTGCGTAGTTCTCGCCTCCTCGGACCTCGCACATGCGGGAGCCTCATGCACCAGGTACGACATTTTTTATGGTCATTTTTTACTTTGTCTTTCCTAGTTTTGCTGCTCATCCATCTTAGCATCCTCATCTTTGTTACTCATAGTTTATCGATATGACACTTCCTAACTGCCCAACATTCTGCCCCGTACATCATAGCTGTTCTAACGACTGTCCTATAGAACTTTCCTTTAAGCTTTAAAGGAATACATTGCTCACACAACAACCCGGACCCACCTATCCACTTCATCCACCCCACTTTAATCCATTGTGAAACATCATCCTCTATATCACCTTCTTTATTTATGATTGACCCTAGATACTTAAAATTATCACTTGCAGTACCTCTCTCTCTCCTTAGTCTTCACCATTTCATTATCCATTGTAGTGTGACTAAAGTTACACAACATATACTCCACATTCATTCTACTTAGTTATTATTACTACTACTGCTAGTATTATTATCATTATAGTTTTATGTGGTGGTGATGATGATGATGATGATGATGGATGATTGGCTAGATGATTTTCTTGAAAAGAAAGAAGGGTGCATAAAGACAATGGGCAACAATACCCTCTAACCTGGGCCACACCTGTCAGGAACCAAAGGACTGCAAAACATTTGGCCTAGAGATTCTCTAAGAAAACTTGTCTTCTTGAGCATTAGATGACTTGGACAAACTATTTTATTCTTGCTTAATATTGTGCATCTGGGTTTCCTTCTTTTGGATAGGGTGATGGGATAATCCTACATTTTGCCAACTCATCGATTTGACCTTGAAAATGAATCAAATGGTCGGTAAGTTTGATATGGGAAAAATAAAATGGAATTACATACCAGAATTGTTGATTGTTGTTCTTTTTCACTTGTCTAATGAATCTGTCATTTGTTTATATTTACTTTACCCTATTCTTGTACTATATAGAATTAATTGACAATGTGGTTGATGTACTCCTCAATTACTAAAGCTTCTATACTTATTCCCTAGGGTCTGCAAAAGCTACAAGGGAATGAACATATTGGGTGCTCAATATCTGAAGCCAACAAAAACATTAAGGCACCTGAAGACTATAATATTGAGGTTTGGAATTTTCTTTCCTTCTTTTACTTTCCCCCTTCCTGTTTCACTTCTTTCTTAAAAAAGGAAAAAGGTCTTATGTGTGGAACTAATTTTACTAATGGGGAAATTGTATTGAATTCTTGTTTGAAAAAGTTACACCGGGCAGGGGTGAAAGGAAAACAAGAACACATTAATGGCCTCCAGAGTACAAAACTTGACTATATAACTATTAGTAACAAACTGCTACTTCATGGAAAAAATTCATCCACTTTTATCCCTCCATAATCCTTCAAGATGTAACATATAATTCAAACTTTATCTACCTAGTAAAGGCCATACAGAAGATTCTTCAGGAGTCAAGAGGATTTCACCTCTTGTCCCAAATGGTCCACTTGGCTGCAAAGACATCCAGATGTCCTAGGAGAACTGCATACTGCAGCAGATAGGGGTACAGAAACAGCAACTCATACACTGAAATGGGAAAAAACATATATAGTTGCCTCCTGGTCCTAGCAGTGATCAAGTCTTCATAGTAAAAATGCCTTTTATAGATATATTTTTTTTTTGATACACATTGACATGCTTTTTGTTGTTCTTTCATCTTTCTGTACCAGCTTCTCCTAGTTTATTAGTATTGCTTTCTTGTAATTCTTTATGCTATCTAACACCATCTTAGAAGATTATGATTCTGTTTTCTATACTTTTCAGATTTGGGAACTTGATCATCAGATTGAGAAGAAAAAAATTGCTTTAAGCACTTTGCAGGATCTTGAATCCATTTTTAGAAGGTAATGATTCATTTACGGAAATTAATATTCTGTTTACATGGATTTTCTACAACATGTTCATTTGCTCTTGTGTTTTAGGGTTGAAGCAAATCAACAGATTGAAGACACAATGACAGGTCTGAAGATCATTGACTTCGAAGGAAATTATATCAGGTTGTCTCTGACGACATTCATTCCAATCTCAGAGGACTTAGCTTGCCAACAGAAGATGGAGAACAGTGAGCCATCAAGACAGGAACATGAGTTATTAATAGAAGTTTTTGATGGGACTATGGAGTTAAAGAATGTAGAGGTATTTCGACTCCTGAAATGTGAAAACTCTTTATCACCATGTATTTCTTAAATAAAATGAGATACCATGGCGGTCACCGTGGCAATTTAATTTAGCTAACAAATAACAAAAGAACATCCTTTAAAGAAACATGACAAACACTTGAACAGAAAGGAACTTGCAACGTACATAAGTATGATGAAACACGAACACCTTTCATATAATATTATATAAAAGTGAGAGGCACAGATGGAGTTATATTTTAGCCATCATGAAGAAAATTCTCAATTCTGAGTTATCCCTCTGTTAAAGTACATAAAGGGCGTATGCAGTGCACGAGGATCCTGCCACTGCAGCGTCTGGGGAGGGTCATAATGTACACAGCCTTACCCCTGTTTCGTGACTTGAGCCTGCAACCACTACGTTACAATGGAGCAACCTTACCATTGCGCTGAAGTCCGTCCTCTTTAAATGCTGTGAGCAACCCTGATAGCCCTTGCATCTACCTTAGAACAACTCCTACCAGGTACTTGGGTTATGTTGGTGTAACTTCTAATAACTTGTTCAGTGAATGAAGGCCTTGAACCCAATATCTAGTTACGAACGGTGCCCTCCTAATTGCTTTTTATTTAGCTTTCTGAACTATTTAAACAATTTCCAGCATATAAAAAACTTCCAAAGTATTTCAGCCTTAAAAAGGAGCCTGCTAAAGGGAATGGATTCATATTCTTCGTGACTCTGTTTTAGCAGTTATTTTGTTAGAACTTTAAAACTCTCCTTGGGGAAGAAAAGGATTGTCCAAGTCCAAGCAGAATCTCAATTGTTATGCTCCTGTAGACCTTCCACTTAGTGTTTTAGAAGTATTTATGGTGTGAGATTATTGAAGAGCTTTGGGGTCTATAGAGTGACATAATTTTAATGGAACTGGTAGTTTTGGAAGCTCTTCTGAAAAACTTTAAAATCTTTAAGGGTATGTTTGTTGGCCTTGGAGGTGGAAAGGCAACTTGATGAAGACTATCCCTTGGAAACTTGCTGGTTAGATTGCACTAAAGAAAGCTGTCAGAGTTGGGCAATAAGTTTCTGTGATACCTTAACAAATGGAGGATGATGTGCCTTGCTTGGTGAAGATATTATACATAGAGATACTTCACCTATGGAGGATTGCTTCACTGAACTTTTTATACACTTTTATTTATACTTTTTTCTAATTACTAATCATAAAAGAAGAGAAAAAGAAAAAAAGCGACCTAATTTTAGTAAAAGGAAAAAATACACCTTATTTCACTTTCCACTGTAGTTAAACCTTTGTGGTTAACATTTTGAGGATGCATTAATAGTAATACCTAACAAAGATACAGCTGACTGCAGATTTGGGTCTAGGCTCTGTAGAGTTGGCTTCCACATGTCCATTTGTATAATATGCGTGGCTTATACCAGTGGTGCAACAAAAGTAAAGTATAAGAAGGCTGCCCTTAGAATACAGTATATTCTCACCACTCCTCAAGCTGGTGCATTTGTATTTCTCATGTCCAGCTTGTCCTTGAGTACTGAACTCCAATTCTTTCCGATAACTCTAACTATGCATCCGCTTCAGATTTTGTAGTTTTGACTGTTTTTTATTGTTTACGTCACTAAGGTTGTCACTAATGTTGCCACTAGGAATGGAATACCTTGAGGTAGATATCCCTTTAGTGATTAAATAGTTGTATCAGCATCTCTATAGTCTTTTACTTGCATGTTGCCATGTGTTTATGCGAAATGAAAGACCTTTCCATGTCATGACACCATATACTGAAGAAGCTTATATCCTCTCTCCAAGTGAAAGTCTTTGCCTCTGTGAGTGATAGATTAGCCTCCCAACAAAGCTCTGATATCTCTCAGCATCCACCAAAGAGTATTTATCAACTAAAGAACTCAACTTAACATAGCCTTATCCGAACTAAATAAGGTCTGGGACACGAATCCTGTTTCTCCATTCAACTCTATCTAAGTTCATATTAGTTGTTAACCCAAAGGCATCCATATCTCTTCGCTACTTCTCTCTAGGTGATTTTTGTGTTGATGTATACATTGACGCTTCCCTTCCCTAACAATTCAAGCTTTTAGGTGAAACGGTAGCGAACATGGTATTAGAGCAGGGAAGTCAAGTGTTTGACTCCTGGGAAGTGCATCGGAAGAGTTTTCCCGATGTTTGTTCTCTACCAAGGAAACACTGAGTGAGTTCCACGTGCAAGGACCATGGGATCTTGGCCTACACCTGCGAGGGAGTGTTGATGTATACATTGACGCTGCCCTTCCCTAACAATTCGAGCTTTGAGGTGAAATAGTAGCAAATATTTTTGCCTTCCCCATTTCTTTTAATTCCTTTAATCTACACCATCTCTCCTTTTCCCAGTGCATTCAATGGCCTTCATTGTAAATATCTAAATCACTTCAGATCACTCTCCCTCAACTTTCCATCGTTCAAGATCTCGGTGAGATCTCACTATTAACTCTTTTTTTTGGCTTGGCGAGATGAGAGCATAGACACTATATGAAATGTGTAATATCTCGGTCCAGATCTTGGTCTCAACTCGACTTGAGACAAAGTCACATGGGGTATGTACATAATTTTGACCCAACTTGAAATAACTCGACATCTCTCACCTATCTCTCCCTGCTGTGAAGAAAATGTAAGTTTTGGTGGTCTTTCTTGCCAAATCTCTCCTCTACAGTGTAGATTGACAACTTTAACACTTGGAGATTGGAGATTATCACTTCGTCATCAACCTTTGGAGATCCTTTTCTTCTCAAGTACAGTTTTAGGTAAAAACAACTTAAAACCATTTTTTTCATAGAAAAATGGTCAATTGTTTGTTTTTATTGTGGAATAGCCAATGGTGAAGGGTCCGAAGACTACATACATAGGGTTCGAAGTCAAAGTACCATTTTGCATTTATTTTTTAAGAATTGAGATTTCCACTGTGTTTAGAAGGCCTGAAATAGGGTAAATGACAAGTTTTAGGGGCTAAAAAGCCCATATGGCCACCAAGATGACCAAGGAAAACATACCGGATATTGCCAGATCTCGGTATTTTGGCCCAGCAAAACCTGGGGTCAGATCGAGATCTTAAACCTTGAACTTATCACATACTGGAGACACTCCTAGACTACTTCGATGTGTTAAATTTCTTATTTAATCTTTTCTAGTTTTGCCACTCATCTATATCTCGTTTGAGCTATTATATTTATATCTAGTTGTATTCTTTCTTTGTTGCACAACATTCAGCTTCGTCAACAATCAACATTTCTCATCTTATAAGTGTCTTATAAAATTTGCCTTTGAGCTTTATTGGTATGCCTCGATCACATACCACTCCAAAAGCACCTCTCCATTTTCCCCCTCCCCATTCTAATTCTATGATTAAGACCTTTGTCAAATTCTTCTTCTTTATCTGTAATTGAACGTATGTATTTTATATCTTCTCCCAGTTTGTGATTATATATAATTGGCTTGTCTAGAGGTTTAAAACCCATTAGTTTATCTGAATGAGGATATCAAACGCATACTTTTTTGGTGAGATCAAATGTTTTTCTTAGACATAGCAAGATCAGTACCAATACAATATTTCATTGACAAACAGGTATGAGATGCTGAGTAAATGGATGAACTCTCTCTATAAGTACAGCAGGGAACTGTCAATCATAAAAATCGGAATGGTAGTTGTGTTGGTGACATTGACTGTGATAGATAGATCATAAGATCTCTCCTGTCATAGTACATGCTTGTGGACTGGCCCTCACCTTTATCTTGATTGCAGTTTCAAGTCCTCTCCATCTCCATCATTAGAGGAACTGCCACCATCACCATCATTACCTTCAACATCAGACAAAGGTTAGAGCCTGTCCACAACTGATGTTAACTGATATACTCCCTTTGAAGAGGAGCAAAATAGGCTTTTGTTAACTGTTATACTCGCTTTGCAGAGAAGTCCTGCTCCTGAAAGATATGTAAATAAAGTCATACTAAGTTAGTAAGTTCTAGATTCAATACAAAGCACTTCCTGTGGGAGGATAAAAAATGCAATAGCTTTAGGAAAGAAGCTGACGAGGGCTCTTGAATATTAAAACTCGATAATGCAGTTCATAAGCAGTAGTGACTAATGCCTTACGCCAAAGTATCTATGGCACATACTCAATATTGGTGTTATATGCATTCATTTATTGTTGCAATAAAAACATTATAATATTCTGTTCATGCGGTTATGAAAAATATATTTCCTTTATTTTTTCTTTCATGGTGATCAAGGTTTTTGCCTCATCAAATTAGTTAAATGCTATTCTTACAGTTTCTCTGGATGGTTATTGACGGTATACTGCTACATTTCCAGATATTCCCAAATGATGTATTCATCGGTGAACTTATTGATGCTGCAAAGTCTTTCAGGTATTTTTCTACAGGAATTCTGTTGAGATGATCGTAGTTAGTTTTATCTTTTTACCTTGGTTAAGTCTTATTTACCGTAGTGATTAAGTCTTATTTATCGTAGTAAGTCTTGTAGTTAAGGACGCTTAGTCAATGTTATCTTACTTTCCTTATTCGGTTTCTTGTAGATAGGGACGCTTAGTCAGCGTTAACCTACTTTCCTTATTCAGTTTATTGTAATAATAAAAAAAAAAGGAACCTCTGTCATTATTGACAAGTCGAATCATTCTCTAATCTCTGATTCTTAACTTGGTATCAGAGCCAAAACCCCTAAAATTCTTTTTTCTTTTTTTTGGTTTTCTTCTCCGTCATTGGGGACCCTCTCCTCCTAATCTAGCATGGTAGATTAAACCCCTTTCTATGCAAACCTAACCCTAACTCACCACGCCTACATCCGTTGCCGTTGTGACGCCCTGACTCCTGCACCTTGCTGTTGCCCGTGCCTGCTCGCACCTCGCTGCTGCTTATGCCTCGTCGTCGCCCTCTCTCTCTCTCTCTCCCCTATCCTTTCTGCTGCCTATCGCGATCATTGCCACTGCCTGCTTACATTGCGCCTATTGTTGCCGTTCTCCTTTTCCACGTGTTTCTCTCTCTCTTTTAAGCTATGGCTACTGTAAATAATGATGCCAAGGATGTTGTTGTGCCTACTGAGCCCCCTGATGGACGTCGTTCTAGTAATCAGTCCACCCTTCATCTTGGACCCATCAAGTTTAATGGTCAGAACTACCTCACGTGGTTTCATACTCTCATGCCTGTCTTCTTACTATTCGTGGGAACAACTTCTCTGGTTTCCTCGCTGGAGACACTCCTCAACCGACTGATCCTGTCGCTGCTAACACCTGGTTAGCCAATGATACCATTGTTATGTCTTTTCTGAAAAATTCTATGGAGCCTGCTATTAGTCCAAGCTTTGTCTTGTTCAACTCTGCCAAGGATCTCTGGGATGTAGTGAAACAAACCTATTCTCAGGGAGGAACTATGCCCAAATCTATGAGATTTGCCGTATTGTTCATTCCACCACTCAGAAAGTTTTATCTCCTCTACGTATTATTACAACTTATGCAGCCTTTGGCAACAACTCTATTTCTATCATCCAGTCTTTATGGCTTGCCCTATTGATGCTGGTACACTTTAGACAGAGCGTGAAAAGGAACGGGTATATGACTTTCTGACAGGTCTTAACCCCGAATATGATTAGATCAGGGTACAAATACTGGGTTGTGAGACTTTTCCGACTCTTTTCCAGGCATATAACTTGGTTCTCTATAAGGATCATCGTCACTTTATTATGCTACCCTCCACTGTTCCTGTTCGGTCTGCACTATTGGTTAAGGTTCTACCCTTCCTCGGGAACCTGTTCAGTGTGACTATTGTGGTCACCGTCACCTTACTAGGGAAACATGCTAGAAGCTCCATGGTCGTCCCAAGGGTGGGCGTAATATCAAAACTAGAAAATAAGATCCCCAGGCCCATCTGTTCGAGTCTAATGACAGTACCTCTGCTCCTGCGCCGTTCTCTCTGAATAAAAAAGTTGCCCTCAAGCAACTAATGACACAACTAGGCACTTCTCCTACTCCTCCTGTGTCCAACCTTGCTCAAACAGTAGTTTCCTTGTTTTTACCTCTCATTCTCCTTTATAAGTTACTTGATTCGAGTGCTACCGATCACATGACAAGTAGCTATGAGGTCTTCCATACTTATATTCCTTGTTTAGGTCGGGATAACGTACGTGTCGCTGATAGTTTCTTGTCCCTTATCTCTGGTAAAGGATTCATTTCTTTTACCTCTACTATTTCTCTTCTATCTATTTTGCATGTTCCTAAATTATGTGCTAATCTGCTTTCCATATATTGTTTAACTAAGGAGTTGAATTGTTCCGTTCATTTTTTTCTACTCATTGCCTTTTTCAGGATCTGGTAACGGGTGTAACGATTAGGTATAGTCAGGTCCGTGATGGGCTCTACTACTTGGATTCTCCATTGATTGTGCCTCCTCCTGTGGTAGCACATATTCTCCGTTCAGATAGCTCGCCCTCTCAACTCCACCAGTGGCACCGTCGTTTGGGACATCCTTCTTTTCATATTTTACGTCGCATATTTTCTGCTTTAATTAAAAATTGTGGTTTGGAACAACTTAAGTGTGATGTATGTGAATTTGTTAAACATACACGGACATCTTACTTTCCTATTGAAAAGGAAAGTGATATTCCTTTTTCTATTTTTCATTCCCATTTATGGGGTCCTTCTAGGACAATTGATAGGAATGGTTTTCGCTGGTTTATTACTTTTATTGATAATTATACTCGTCTGACATGGGTTATCTTTTGCATAATAAGTATGATGCCTTCTCTTGTTTCAAATCCTTCCATGCCATGCTTCGTGCTCAATTTAATGCCATTATATTTTCTGCTTTAATTAAAAATTGTGGTTTGGAACAACTTAAGTGTGATGTATGTGAATCTGTTAAACATACACGGACATCTTACTTTCCTATTGAAAAGGAAAGTGATATTCCTTTTTCTATTTTTCATTCCCATTTATGGGGTCCTTCTAGGACAATTGATAGGAATGGTTTTCGCTGGTTTATTACTTTTATTGATAATTATACTCGTCTGACATGGGTTATCTTTTGCATAATAAGTATGATGCCTTCTCTTGTTTCAAATCCTTCCATGCCATGCTTCGTGCTCAATTTAATGCCATTATACGAGTTCTTTATAGTGATAATGGCACTGTGTATATAGATGGTGTGTTTTAGCAATACCTTGATTCTCAGGGTATTCTTTCCTAGACATCTCGTGTTCGGACACCTGAAAAAAATGGGATCCTTGAGCGAAAAAACCGTCATCTCCTTAATGATGCCCGGGCTCTATTGTTTGCAAATGGTGTCCCTAAAAACCTCTTCGGCGATGCCGTTCTTACTGTTGCCCACCTTATTAACTGGGTTCCTTCTAGTGTCCTCAATTTTAAGCCCCTTATTTCCTTTCTCCTTGATCCTACCATTGTTTCGAGTCTTCCCCCTCGAGTTTTGGTTGTGTCTACTTTGCTCATAATTCCTCTCCATCAAGATCCAAGCTTGATCCATGGGCTCTAAAGTGTGTCTTCCTGGGTTACTCGGCTTCTCAAAAGGGGTATAAGTGTTATCACCCACCTACTCGCCGTTTGTATGTCACCATGGATGTCACTTTTCATGAGTCTGAGGCGTATTTCACGTCACCTCTTCAGGGGGAGAGTCTTGAGGAAGAGCCTCCTTTTGTTATTGATATGACTCCTCTTCAGGGTATGCCATCTATTCAGGGGGAGCCACCAGATCAGCTTGTAAGAGATGTGACCACTTACACTCGGAGGCCCAAGGAGCAAGATACCATTGGTAACCAGCCCTACCCTTCTTCGGCACCTCCATCAGATCCGCCAGTATTAGCTAATACGTCTCCTATAATTGATAATGTACCTGTTGCTTCCTCTGAGCCTCCCGTACTTGATATTGTTCTTATTGCTCCTACAGTGGACGATCTCCCTATTGTTGTTAGAAAAGGAGTTCGTTCCTGCACCAAGCATCCTATCTTTCATTTTGTTTCTTATACATCCTTATCTCCCTCCTATAGGGCCTTTGTTTCTTCTTTTTCTTTTGTGTCTACTCCACAGGGTTGGAAGGAAGCCATAAATGATCCAAAGTGAAAGGCTGCAATGGTTGAGGAAATTCTGGGCCTTAGATAAAAATGGTACCTGGAAACTGGTTCTTCCTCCTTAAGGAAAGAAGTTAGTTGGGTGCAAGTGGGTTTTCACAGTCAAGCAAAAGGCTTATGGGGCAGTTGAACAGTACAAGGCACGCTTAGTGGCTAAGGGCTTCACCCAAACCTACGGGATTGATTACCAGGAAATCTTTGCCCCAGTTGCAAAGATGAACTTTATCAGGGCATTGCTGTCTGTTGCTGCAAATCTGGTATGGAATCTTCAAAAGTTGGATATTAAAAATGCGTTCCTAAATGGAGATCTTGAAGGGGAAATCTATATGGATGTTCCTCCTGGTTTTGCCACTCCCTCCACTGCTGGATGTGTTTATAAGTTGAAGAAGTCATTATACGGTCTCAAGTAGTCTCCCAGGGCATGGTTTGGCTGGTTTATGAAAGCTACGATCAGCTTTGGATACAAATAGAGTCAAACAGATCACACCCTGTTCACAAAGGTGCAAGGTAACCAGGTCATTGCTCTGATTGTCTATGTTGACGATATTGTGATTACTGGTAACAATGATGAGGAGATCTTCAATCTGAAGGCCTTACTAGCAGCAGAGTTCGAGACTAAGGACCTAGGACCTCTTCAGTATTTCCTTGGGATTGAAGTAGCTAGATCTAGCAGAGGTATATTTATTTCCCAAAGGAAATATGTTCTGAATCTCCTTAGTGAAACATGTATGCTTCGGTGTAAGCCTGCAGATGCCCCTATGGAGGTTAATCATAAGCTGAGCAGTAGAGTGGGGGACTCTGTTGATAAAGAACAGTACTAGAGACTTGTTGGCTGCCTGATCTACCTGTCTCCCACTAGGCCTAATATTGCCTAAGTTGCTGGTATTGTTGGTCGATTTCTTCATGATGCTAGGACACCTCACCTTGAAGCTATGTATCAGATCTTTTGATACTTGAAATCCGCTATTGGAAAGGGAATTCCGTATTCTAATCAAGGTCATTTGAAGATCGAAGCCTATACTAATGCTGACTGGGCTGGATCTATTGATGATCGGAGACCTATGGCTGGGTTTTGTACTTTCCTTAGAGGGAACCTTGTTACTTGGCATAGAAAAAAACAATCCATTGTATCTCGGTCAAGTGCTGAAGCTGAATATCGCGTAATGGCTCAAGGGATTTGTGAGTTGGCCTGGCTTAAGAGCCTACTGTGTGATCTCAGAGTTAATGTTGAAGGTCCTATGCGTCTGTATTGTGATAACAAGGTAGCCATCAGCATCGCCCACAACCCTGTCAAACATGATAGGACCAAGCATATTGAGATTGATAGACACTTCATCAAAGAGAAGCTTGACTAAGGGACAGTATGCATTCCCTTTGTCAGCACTGCAAATCAGTTAACTGATGTGTTTACCAAGGCTATTCATTGTAAGGCATTTCATCCTCTTGTCTCCAAGTTGGGCATGTACGATATATTTGCACCAACTTGAGGGGGAGTGTTGAGATGACCGTAGTTAGTTTTATTTTTTACTTTGGTTAAGTCTTGTTTACCATAGTAATTAAGTCTTACTTATCGTAGTAAGTCTTGTAGATAGGGATGCTTAGTCAGCATTATCGTACTTTCCTTATTCGGTTTCTTGTAGATAGGGAAGCTTAGTCAGCGTTACCCTACTTTCCTTATTCGGTTTATTGTAATCTCCATATAAATAAAAGGACCTTTGTCATTACTAACAAGTCGAATCATTCTCTAATCTTTGATTCTCAACTAATTCCTTTGAAAATTATAGCTCATCTTGAATGTTGTAACACTTTGGTTCTTTAAAATACTAGATTTGTGTTAGTGGCATATAAATTCTCTAAAGGGTATTAAGGTTAGTCTATTGAAGTGTATCATCTGTGAAATTCTTAACATGTGGGTAGATTAGGAATCTGCTTTGTTGAACAGACTTCTTTTATGTATGTAATAGGAATGAATGTGAAGCAAAAACACAAGAAGAAGAAAAAGTTGCTGTAGAAACAGTTGGTTGGTTTGTTTGTTTGTTTGTTTTTTTTTTTTTTTTT
>NC_056566.1:937870-941403 GCF_013358625.1 Macadamia integrifolia
GGGGGGGTGGGGGTGGGTTTAATTTTAGAAAAGGAATTGCTGCAGAAACAGTTTCCTTCTATAGCTTTTGATGTTTTGGCCAAACTTTTCATTTTTGCCTCACCTTGTGGCTTGTACCTCAAGTGCTAGGAGACTTTGCATTTTTGCCTCAATAACTTGGGGCATTCTGGATTTGACAAAAGATTAAACCTCATACACAATTTAGTAATATTGGGTTAAGGAAACCTTTGCCCAAATATCATGCTCAGTTTCTCTTATGCTAAATACTGTCATTTCTATATACAGGTAGTTAAAGAGGATTACATTTCATCCCATTAAAGTAGATCTGGCTCATTTAATGATTTAATTGCTGGTTTTGAAGTAAAACATCTTTTATGTTTTGGTAACTGACTCAAAATTTTCTTAGAGGCGAACTTGAGTGGATTGAGAGCCAACATTTGCATCTTATGATAGAACTTGACCCAACTTTGAGAATCAACCATAGTGCTATATTGAGTCAAATTTTCTTTTACCTAACTAAACTAGCTTGTGTGGGGTTGACATGGCTTATGTCATTCTAGATTAGTTAAGCTGAGAAAACTTTTATTTTATTTTTTGGTGAAAAAATAAATTCATTACCAAAGAGGGAAAGGGGGATGGAATATATAGCCCCTAGGGGAGAAAGAAAATAAAAGGGAAGAGAGAGAGAGAGGGTGGGAGGCCAGAAAGGCCACTACAACATCAATCACCCCGGGGGGTAGGTCCCAGGAGACAACAATAAGCCTGTTCCTTGAGGAGTCACAACTGGGGGTGAAGGGGCAGCATCTTAAGCTTGGAGCTCACATCAAAATAGATGGCTTTCCAAATCATATCAAAAGAGTGGAGTTGGAAGTCCATCTACGAAGATTGCGATCCATCCAAATATGGTTGATGTTGGTACAAAAGGCAAGCTTACCAGCAGTGTCGCATATAGGAGACCCACAAACGTCATATCATTCTAAATCCATTCTCTGGAGAGAGGGAGGATCCTTCTCCTATCAGGCCAGCAAACTTTAAGGACATGTTCCAAATTTTAGAGGTGAAGGGACAACTGAAGAATAGACAATCAGTTCTTCATTACCATTCCAGCAAAGACAACAAGAAGGGGAAACAGGAATGTGCCGGAAGAGAAGGAAGGATTGAATGAGGAGGCAACTAGAAAGGGCTCTCCGCACAGTGAAGCTATGAAGAGGGATATGGCTCGGGAACTAAACAATCTTCAGCCAGGGGACAGGGGGAGAGGGGGAATGAATAAAATTCCAAGCTGAGGAGGAGCTGAACGAGCCAGAAGAGGAGGGAGATCAGATGATTTTATCACATCTTCCCCGATGCCCAAGAGGGAGGGGCAAGGAAGACTAGATATCAAGAAGGGGGGGAGACCATCGTTCATCGAAGATAATAGAGAAGCTAGGGAGAGCTTATTCAGACCGGAGGAGTAGACAGTTCTGGCTCCAAAAAGAGATAGGAGAACCTCCTGAGGATGCCAGTTGTTGAGCACAACAACAAAGTTGACTTCTGGACTAGAAAATTGAATAATTTTTGTTCCAACTGATGCACTTGCAATTGATTTAGTTAGCCCTTTATATTACTGTATGAATCTATACAAACTAATACACAATAAATATTATATATATATATATTACAATCCGACTCTTGTTGAGTTAGGTTGCCTTAGACCTCAATGTAGGTTGGGTACAAGGTAGAAATGGAAGTTTTCGAGTTAGCTTGACTTGAGGTTGTTAGGTTCTTCTAGTGTTTGTTTTATTTTTTCACTATTTCTTTTTCTAGTGGTGCTTTCACTTTCTTTGTCGCTATCTTACTGGATTTACATATTTAGTAGGCAGAAGTATAAAATTGAAGTTGTTAATTGACAAGAGACAATAAATTGTGCTTGAACTGTCTCAATATATCCTGTGCTCATATTATTGTGTTTAGACCATCCCATCAATTTACAGAAGGTATGGTTTATAACCTGAATGTTGCCTTTCGAGTGTATGGCTTTCACACGAAGCTGTTGGGTTTGGCACATTGTGTCGCCTACTCAAATATCTGTCAGAAACTTGGAGACAATGACTCATTTTGGGATTGGATGAAGGCTTTTGGATTGATGGTATAATAATCAATATTTTTAGCAACAAACTATATTAGAAATTCGTGACTCATGCAGGTCGTCTTGTTCTTGCCAATTCTGTGCTTCAATCCATGTATCTTTATTAGTCTAGTGTCTTTGCCCTCCCTCAGTCTGTCATCAAGACCATGGACTCCCTGATTTGCTCCTTCATCTGGAAAGGAATAAATACTTCTATATTCTTCCATCCACTTAGTTAGTCCTCCTTATGCCTTCCCAAATCTGAAGGTGGTCTCGGACTCTGCAGAATCAAAGAAGTCAATTCTGTTGGTATCCTTAAACTCATTTGGAAAATTATCTAAACACAATGGCATTTAGGTCTCTTGGGTCTACTCCTGCTCCCTTAAAAATGACTCACTTTGGTTCGTTCCCTCTTCTCCTAATTCCACCTGGGTTTGGGCAACATTCTTAATTCTAGGGTTATTGCTATGAGATCCATCTCTTCCATTGTAGGAAATGGTGCCTCAACTTTCCTTTGGCTCGATCGATGCACCCTGAGGGCACGCTATCATCTATTGTTAGTCAAAGAACCATCTATTCCTTTGGTTTGAATAGAAAGGCTATAATGGCCTCCATTCTGAACAAGGGTTTATGGTCCCCCCTCCCTCCTCCCCTCTTATTGATCTTTGGTCCTCCCTTCCACCCATTCCCCCGGCCATAGAGGAAGGGAAGATGAAATCTGTTGGCTTTCCTCTTCCACGGGAGAGTTCACTTATGCCTTAGTTTGGGATTTTATTCGCTCCAAAGGTCCTCTTGTTCCATAGAGGAACATTATTTGGCTCAAAGGCCATATCCCCTGCCATAGATTCACAGCTTGGCGTGCCATCTCTAATTGCCTCCCTACACAGTCTTTCCTCCTCCACCGATATGTCCAGGTCTCCCATCCTGTTGCTTATGTTGGAAATGCCTCCGAAGATGCAGATCATCTTTTCTTCTACTGTCCCTTCTCCTTTATTTGGAAAAGGGTTCTCAGCATTGCTGGCCTTCCAAAAGAATTATTCTGCCCTTGGGCCGTGAATGGATTTGGGTTGACATGATTTTTTAGGAGTTATCATTTATGATACTATCGGGAAGCTCGCCTTTTGTGCCACCATCAATCATATCTGGATGGAACACAACCTGTGTAGATGGACTTCCAATTCTAGATCTTTTGAAAAGATTTAGAAGGCCATCTACTTAGACATCAGTTGCAAATTAGTCTCAATCAGGATTCAGAAATGTTAGAGATACCCCAAGGAACATGCTCATTGTTGTATCCTGGGGTCTCCCCTGATTATCTTGTCTTAGCCTCCCTTGCTGTTCCCCTTGTTTAGCAGTTCCCCCCTTAGCTACTAGCACGGGGTTTTCTCCTTTTGGTTTGTAGCCTTTGGGCCCCTCTCCCCTCCCC
>NC_056566.1:941500-968589 GCF_013358625.1 Macadamia integrifolia
AAAAAAAAAAAAAGTAAAATTTGAGAAAATTGAACAAGTATGTTCATTTAATCATAAATTTTGGGTTATCTTATAATCTTTTAGCCTAGTTTCAACATGTTCTTCCGTCGTTAACTAAATCCTTTCAAATTCTACATTGGATTGTTCATGTTTGCAAGACATACCATATTAGTTGGTAAATAAGTGATGCCCCATGTAGAGATACTAGTGCAAGGATTGGAAATATTTTAAATTTTCACAGTTATTAAGAAGACCTTATGCATGTGAGAAGAAGACCTTATGTATGTGAGAAAATAGTGTTTTTGTTTGATTTAATGGGGACTAAACTCATAGGATTTAATAAATTCGGGATTTGGATTATGAGCATGCAAATGTAAATTTATAGTTTCTCCTTGTAAGGGATTCGCACATAGAGATGTTTTTGTGTTGATGAGGGTGGGCCTCGGCACAACTGTAAGATTGCTCCATTGCGATCTGGTGGTAGCAGGTTCGAATTAGGAAACAACCTCTCTGCAGATCGGGGGTAAGGTTGCATACATTTCTACCCCTCCCTAGACCCCACAATGGTGAGAGCCTCATGCACTAGGTATGCCCTTTGGATGTTTATGTGTTAGTATTGGATTCAAGTCCTAGGTCTTAAATTTTCATAAACTGATGGTGATTAGGAGGATTAAATGCCCTATGGGTACAACAACAATCCAAAACCTTATCCCAACTTAATGGGTCGGCAACATCGAGATTCCAAGCAAGGACGAGAAAGAGGATCTATGCAAAAAAATTGACGGGTTATGGTTAATTATAATAAGTGCTGGCTGTCAACCTGACGCATCACTACAAATCAGCCACAAGCTTATAACAATAGACTATAATAAGGTATCGGCGCCATTTACCTGGCGTACCATATAGATCGGCAAAGCCAAAAGCATTCTACATGCAGTACGTCTACCACCAAGACAATCTATCACCGTCCTACATGCATTACATTCACCACCAAGACAATCAATCACCCAACCTACTTTTATGAAATGAGGAATGAGATAACCAATTCTTGACAGCCTCTCTAAGCACGAAAGTAACAACTCGAACACACGAGTCCGCATTATTTTATACAACTCAAATCAAAAGTCTTCACTACAATTTTACTACATTTGCATGTGCTTTTGAATGCCCTTTGGGTATTCACAAAATATTGAAAAATAATAGAGCTTCTGGGGTTGAATTCTTAACTAGTTGCAGTAGGGTTTCTATCAACTTATGAAATTGATGGTCTTGAGATTTCTTGTAGCAGCAAAACATAAATTCCTTTGGGTTGGTCAGATGCAATAGTCTACCCATGCATGAGGCTCATGGCCTCCAGCGATTTATGTTGCATTAATCACAAGCAATGTATAACCACCCCTTGTGTCATTGCCTACTGTTAACAGAAAGAATGGGAATGCTTGTATGTCTTTAACTGATCACACAAGTCCCCAATTTATAATATAAAATCATGATAGAGTTATGATAGGAGTCATGACTATCATGATAGAGTTAGATAGGAGTACAAAACAGAATAAATTAATCATATACAATAATACCCCCATCCAACCGCACCACTTTAATTAGGGTTGGTGGAGGGGTAAAAACCCCAATGTGCCCCTGCGGCACACTAATCCTTATTCTAACACTCCCCCTCAAGTTGGTGCATAGATGTCACACATGCCCAAATTGACTAAACTAGGATGGAACAGCTTTTCAACCAGTCCTTTAGTGAACACATCAGCTAGTTGATCACCAGACTTCACAAAAGGAACACAAATCAAATTAGTATCCAACTTCTCTTTGATGAAATGTCTTTGGTTCGGTCATGCTATACTGGATTATAAGCAATACTGATAGTAGCCTTGTTGTCATAGTAAAGCATCATAGGAAGATGAAAAGTACACCAATATCAACCAAAAGTGTACGCAACCATAGTAACTCACAAATCCCCTGTGCCATGGCATGAAATTGTGCTTCAGCACTAGATATAGCCACCACATTCTGCTTCTTGCTGCGCCAAGTGACAAGATTCCCCTATAAAGATACAATAACCAGAGATAGACTTTCTGTCAGGTGAGCTATCCTAATCAACATCTGTATAAGCTTCAAGTCGGAGGTAATCATGAGGAGATAAGAGGATCCCTTTTCCTGGAGCTGACTTTAAGTATCGTAAGATACACATAACAACTTCCATATTAGAGGAATAGGGATCATGCATAAATTGACTGACCAAACTTATAACCACAATAATGTTAGGTCGTGTATACGAGAGATATATCAGTTTTCCTACCAACCGTTGGTAGCGGCCTTTGTCAACTAGTTCACCCTCCTTTTCCTTGAGCTGGCTACTAGCTTCCATAGGAATATTAGAAGGATGACAACCCATCGTACCTATCTCGAATAACAGATCAAAGATGTACTTCCTTTGAGAGAGAAATATGCCTTTTGACTTTTGAGGATCTAGCAACTTCAATTCCAAGAAAGTACCTTAACTTTCCAAGATCCTTTATCTCAAATTCTTTTACCAGAAAACCCTTGAGATGATCAATCTCAGTACCATCATTTTCTATTACCACAATGTCATCCGCATAGACAATGAGCATAGTAACTTTTTCACCAAACCTCTTTATAAACATTGTGTGGTCAACGTTACTCTGCTTATAATCCACAGATGTCATAACCTTGTGAAATCTTCCAAACCACGCTCTGGGCGACTGCTTCAAACCATAGAGAGCATGTTTCAACTTACAGACCTTGCCTTGAGTTCTTGTGCTAGAGAAACTTGGTGGAATTTCCATATAAACTTCCTCATCGAGCTCTCCATAGAGGAAAGCATTCTTTACATCAAGTTGTTGGAGTTCTCATCCTAGGTTCACAACATATGAGAGTAAAACTCGCATAGAGGTCAACTTGGCAACTAGTGCAAATGTCTTCTGGTAGTCGATTCCATAAATCTGAGTGAATCCTTTAGCCACAAGCCTTACCTTGTATTTGTCAACAGAACCATTGATGTTCTGTTTTACCACAAACAGCCACTTGCAGCCAACATGTCTCTTCCCAGGTGGAAAGAGTCACAAGTTCCCATGTAGCATTCCTTTTTAAGGCATCCAATTCTTCCTCCATTGTAGCCTACCATTTTTTTTTCTACAAGAGCTTCCTGCCAATTCTTAGGGACACAAGTATATGAAAGAAAAGACACAAAGGCACGATAGGAGGGAGAAAAGGGAATCATATGAAACAACATGAGATATAGGGTGTTGAGCACAAGTCCTAGTGCTTTTATAAGGGCAATAGGTTGATTAGAAGGAGAGATTATACCTGAAGTATAAGGCTCAGTCGAAACTGGATCCAGGGCTGGCGAAGGGATGTGTAAAGGTGGTGTAGTAGTGGTGATGGTATGAAATTGCTTATTTTTGGTGTGTCCCCTACTATAAACTTGAAGAGTGAAGCCATTAATTTGTCTTTGGAATTCACCAATGGTGCTTTGAACTAGAGTCATCTCCCCTTGAGTTGGAACAATAGGTTCTGCCCTTTCACTATCTTATTGAGCATGAGGATCCTGTGGTGATGATGATGGGTAATATTGGTGGAGCAAGCAGATTTATAGTCATCACTTCTTCACTAGTAACTTACCGCTAAAAACAACCAAACACTTCACTTTTGTGCTGCATCACGTAAATCTAAGTAGTTCTAGAGTGACACTCAATAAAGGACATGAACCACCTTTTCCCAGAAATATATATCCGACGCGATGGACCCTATACGTCAGAGTAAACCAAATGAAAAATAAAAGAACTTTTATTTAAAGGTAAATAATTGGAATGAGTCTATTTAGCCAGAGTACATCACAAAAGAGTTCATCCTGGTACATGATTTAACTAAATGCGGAAATAAAAGAGATAAGGTCCCAATTGGTTGGTGTCCCAAACGACAATGCCATTGAGTCAATTCAAAAGAAGCATAGTGTAGTTGATGAGGAGTTGTTGAAACGCAACCCTAAAACGATGCAGAAGATAATGAGAAAACAGAACAAACAATGCACACAGATTTACGAGGTTCAGCAAGGTTGCCTACGTCCTTGATGAGATGAGATCTTGCTTCACTATCAATGGAGAATATGGTTACAACGCTCATTCTCACACCTCTCAGTATTGTTTTGCATTACAAAGAAAGAAACCCTCACTATGAATATATAACGAAAAAGCCCTAATCCGGAAAGTACACAATTGCCCTCAAATAAAAAATTCGAGCGAGGGTTTGTGCCCCTCCTGTCGAGGCGTTGCACCAATACTCCCTGGATTAAACTGTGACGGAATACAAGACATCGTACACCAACAATTGTTAATGCTGCAACAGTAGGGAGACAACCATCATCAAGCAAATAAAGACCACCCTGCACCTTACCACATCCAATCGTCTTCCTTGTTTCCAGATCTTGGAAAATGCAATGGGAAGGAAAAAATGTTACTTTACAGTTTAGGTCCTTAGTAAGACTACTAAGGGATAGAAAATTAGTAGTAAAATTAGGAATATGTAAAACTGAAGACAGAAGTATAGAAGGAGAACACTTAATAGAACCTTTATGGAGACAGATGATAGGGTGCCATCTGCTACCCTAACTTTATCTCTGCCTGAGGTGGGTGAATACTGGTGAAATAAATTGGAGGCACCGATCATGTGATCAGTGGAACCGGAGTCAATGATCCAGGGAGTGGAGACGACCGATGCACAATAACCACCAAATAAAATACCTGAGTGAGCAAACTTGGAACCTAAAGGGACAGAATTGGCAGGAGTTGAAGAATTGGAAGCCTTAAGCATACGTCTGAAAGCATGGAGTTCCTATTGGGAGAGTACAATATCAGTTGCAGGGGGAGTGTCCACAGTCTCAGCCTGATGGGTTTTAGTTTTGGATCGACCCCGACACGCTTTGCCTCAAAATCAATAGGTTTTCCATGGAGCTTCCAACAGTTGGCCTTGGTATGTTATGGTTTGTGGTAGTGTTCACATTTAACAATCTCCTTAGTAGAATCACCAGTTTGATTTGCTCCTTCAGGGGTAATAGTGGATCCAGTCTGTAGCATCGAGATACGATGACATTCCTCCGTATAAACCATAGCAAAGGACTGTTCCAGAGTAGGGAAGGGAGATTTGCTAAGTATCTGAACACGAATCTGATCATACTCGACATTTGAAACTGCCAAGAGATCATACACCCTAATTTTGTCCACATGTTTGGTGCAAGCAGTAGTATCTTTAGCATTTTTGGGATGATAATATGCATAATGGTCCAGTTCATACCATAGAGCTCAAAGGTCTGCATAATATTTGGACACAGAGTGTTCCTGCTGGGTATTGGTATGAACCTTCTTGCAAAGTTCAAATACCTGAGCATCATTCCCTAGTTTCCTATAAGTTTCCTTGGCAGCAGCCAAAATCTGAGAAGTAGTATCTAATAGCAAAAATCCTCGAGAATAGATTGATGAATAGAACCAATCAAGTAAGACATTACCAAGGAGTCATTAGTGACCCATTTATCCTGAGGGGTACCCTCATCAGAGGGTTTCTTCAATTTCCCTATAATGTGTCCAATGAGACCTCTACCAGCAATGGTAAGATATGTGGATCTGGACCAGACGAGGTAATTAGTTCCGTCCAATTTCATAGAGCTAGTCCCAAATGGCATATAGTCATTGCGACTTTGTCCATCAGACCCAATGGTCACAATAGTTACTTCAGACATGATTGAACTAGTAAAAAATTGACAATGAGAAAGAGAAATACCAGATCTTCAAAGTCAACCGTTAGAATGTGTCTATACTTGGAACGAATTGTCCAGTAAGGGTATTACAGTACTCCAAATAATATCAGACTTGATGAAGAACTGTTGAAATAAACAAATTATGGTTTTGGGAGAAAACCCTAATTATCAAAGAATATGGGAGATTTGATACAGAGACTTGGCAAATAGGGCGACAAGTCTGGTCGATCTCCTCTATAATGGTGATGATGATCTCCTAAAAAATTCAGCCAATTCTGAGGAGGGAGTCCCAAAAATCGATTTTGTCAGGCTTTTAGAGGAAAACCCTTTTTTTTTGCACAAATTGATTTGTGTAGATCTTGATCTCGTGGATAATGATGAGTCCTTCCAGGTAGCTGTACTTGATCTTCAAGAGGTAGAGATGTGTTCCTTAAAGAGGAAGAAACCACACTCCATAAAATAGAAAAATAAAAAATCGCAAAGTGTGAAGAACCCAAATTTTCTTGCAAGGGTTTTTGATGTTTTAGTTCATGAGGTAGGGCATAGGACAGCCACTAGATTCATAGGAATCACCTCATTAGTGCTGCCCTATGGTAGGTTAATGGGACAAAGGTAGGATAAGATGGAGCTTAACAAAGGTAATGAAAGGGAAGGTGAAGGTTTGCTGAGAAACTGAAAACCTAGATCAGAAATTAGGCTTTGATACCATGTTAAAAGAAAGAATGGAAGAATGCTTGTGTGTCTTTAACTCACACAAGTCCCCTATTTATAATATAAAATCATGATAGAGTCATGATAGGAGTCATGACTATCATGATAGAGTTATGATAGGAGTACAAAACAGAATAAATAAAGCATTTACAATTATATCCCCCCATCTAGCCGCCTCTCTCTAATTAGGGTTAGTGGAGGGGGAAAACCCCAATGTGCCCTTGCGGCACACTAATCCTTAGTCTAACACCTACCTTTAGCTTATTAACTCAAGGACATTTTTCTTTTTTCTTTTTTCATAACTTTTCGTAGTGTGATGCTTGGTTAAATATTTTCTTCACCTGCAGGCATGGGAAATTGTACTTTCTTTGTCCTTTGTTGTTTATTCCTATTGATATTGGACAGGAATGATTGCTTGCTTGGCATCAAATATTTTTTCATTTGGACAGAAAACTGAAACCAACGCAGTTTTGAGTTTATGGAATATACATCTTTCACTGCTCGTCATTGGTTTAGTTTCAAAATGATATAATCACTTATTGTTCTTGCAGGCAGTTTTCTTCATCATTTTCATTATTTGAGATAAGGTCTTCATTGGAATGGTTTGTAAGAGAAGTGCAAGACCGAATCCGTTTATGCTCTCTAAGGAGATTAGTAGTGAAGTGCGCAAACAAATCAAGGTGAGATTTTCATGTTCTATTGTTCTATGAATATAACTTCTTCTTAATGAATACTATAGAGTAATTTTCCTGCTCACCTCTGTCTTTGTTTTGGATCTCCTAATCTTAAGTAGTGCACTGTACCTGTTCAAAAAACTAGTCTCTATTAAATATATATGTAATTGATTTCTTTTGGCCTAAGGTAACAGCATTTAATTGGGAAAGCTAAAGAGCAAAAAGCATGGAAAGTAACTGTATCCCCAAAATTCCTTTGGTTATTATCTGTTACCTGCACACCATCTGCCACTTGGCTAGGATCTACACTGAGCACACACACCCGTATACACTCATCTCTGATGAGCATACCTGTTATCTAAATTTGCTTTAATATATGTGCAGCATTTCTTCTGAGTATCCGAATTCAAATACATTAAAGATATGGTTCTTTGAAATCAATAATGTCTGCTTAATTTTTATTACATAAATATTAATAAAACCAACATAAAGCAGAAGTGATAGTTTCTATCTGATAGACATAAATAAATATATATCATATAAAATGCATATCAAGTATAAATTGTTGAATAAGTATCAACCATCTGAGATTATTGTGGAGTAGATACATTAATATCTAAATATCTATCCAGTTACATTTGGTATCCGTATGTATATAATCAGATACGAATATGAATTGAATCCAGAATTTCAACTATTTACTTCTCTTCACTAGGCACATCCCTATGGACAGGTGGAGTTAAAAAAATGTTGGGATTTGAAAACAAATGATTGCCCGAAACTTGATCAAAGTTATTTGGTTGTGTTTGTCAAATGCTGGAATGCTTATAGGCACCCACTTGACCACTTCTATGCAGGTCAAGAATCAGAGTCATTCCCTTCGGAACACAAAAAACTTTAATTACTAAGGTGCTTATTAACTACCATTTATTGTTTTCTCTGGTTCTGGCTGTGTTAATCTATTCACATGTTGTTACTTTAGCCTAGTGTCCTGTGCAACTACACGTGCTTTCACTGTCGAGATATACTTGTCTTAATTTTGGTGGCACTAGTCTAATCTGTTTTTCCAGAAGGTTGTGCGGAGAATATACAATTTGTGATTTTACAGTAGGTTCTTAAAGCATGTATATCCAGTTGTGCACATCTGGACATGGATTTGGAGTCTCCAAGGGAATATCTGCTGGATATTTCTCAATATGGTGTAGATATCCTATTTCTTAAATTGCAGAAGTTGGTATATCCAGTCAATTTACAGGCCTGCCATGGACTCATCTAAAGGATTTGAAATGATTCCTCTGCCAAGAGTGCTGGGTATTAGTACCTGCTATGAAATCTGAACATGATTTTATCATTTGTTTTGGAAATAAAAGATTGAAGTTATACAGTACATTGTATTTAGTTATAAAATTTAAAGAGTAATTGTTTTTTGGGATCAAGTACACTTTTATGTGACTATTATTGATCATGTAGAATAATTTATATTCTAAATAGCAGAGACATACTTTCGTCAGGTTCTCCTACATCTACCTTTTCTTTAGACCATCATTGTCAGCAAAGTGGTTGTAATTGAGATTATCAGTATCACTGTTTGATGCATTTTAAGCTTTTATACTCAATTACAATGCCTCTATTGCAGACACACCTTTGAATATTCGGACAGAGATGACACAGTAACATCTCATATGGTTGGTGGAATTGATGCTTTCATAAAGATATCTCAAGGTTGGCCATTGTCAAATTTGCCATTAAAACTGATATCGCTCAAGTGCTCAGATCATTCGAAGGGAATTTCATTAAGCTTTTTCTGCAAGGTTGAGGTGAGTTGTGTTGGTCTTTTATTGTTAGTGGCATATTTAGTTGTAAAATCATATTTAATGAATTCTAGCAGCGTTAAAATTGAATTTACAAAAACATGCCTCCACCAGAGAATAGTGCCTCGTCTACCATCCTCTTAAATGTCTTAACATTTGTAGTATGTGTGTTTATGGTGCCTTTGTCTACAATCCTTTTAAATATCGGTATGTTTGTAATAGTTGTACTTTTGTTTCTATCTGTTTGTAGTTCTCTTTTTGTCTTGAATAGCACCAGTATTATATATATATATATATATATATATGAGACTGCCTGAATAACACCTCTATAGGTGTATTTAGAACTTGACACATTCATTTGATGACCCTTATATTATTCCTCAAAGCTCTTTAAGTTAGGGGCAAAAAAATTAAAAGTGACTTCTCATTATGTCATTATTAAAAGCTATCATTGTCTTGCACATTTTTCGAGTATACATGTGAAATGACAAGAATTTGCCCTCATTGGAAAAAAAGTGTCATCCTAAAAAGGCAAAAACATAAGGTTACAAATTATTTGACACTTAAGGATTAAGGGTGAGGGTTGGGCACGCCGCTCTCTTTCGGCAAGCTAGCAGAAGCATCAATGTGGAGGGAAGGATGGATTGGGCAGGGGCGTCATTTCATAAGGGATGGAGAGAGAGACAGACACATGGCTGGGCATCCTGGTGGCATGCCCAGCCTTTTCGTCACATATATATATATATATATTCCACCTTTTTGACACCAAATTGGTGAACTAAAAAGTTGTAACCTTCTTTTAATTTCCCCTTGTATTTTTCTCAAAAGATATTTTATGCTGGGGTAAAAAAGGATTTAACAATAACTGAAAGTTATTTAATGCAGTTTTTGTGAAAATGGCAGGATTTACCCTCATTGAAAAAAAAAAAAATGTTATGCTAGAAGGACAAAAAAGTAAGGTTTTACAATCTTATTGTAACCAACCAAGGTTACAACAAGATTTTTATGTTTGTGTGTATGGAAGTTATTTGATTTGTTTTATATATCTGAAATAGCATGGAAGGGACAATGCATCAAATGCAAAAATTCAGCTTGTTCAGAAATCTCTGTGGTTCCTGTGCTCTAGTTGACTGTGTCACTGACATCTCTGCTGTTTGTTTTAGAGTAAATGATTTATTTTAATCTCTTAATTTGCTTGTAAATTGGATTGTAGGATAGGAAGGATGAAGAGGATGAGAGAGAGAGAGAGATTATACATTTTATAGGAAGTATATAAATGGACAACGAAAAGTTTGAAGAACGTTGGAACCAGACAAGTAGTGGAATCACACAAATAAATAAAAGCCCAGGCTATTATAATTGACAGAACCTGAAAAATCTCCTGATAGAATACTCAGAGTTAAGAATCCAGCTCAAGTTCCAAACCATTTCGATCAACACTGTAGTATATTTGGGGATAGGAAACATATGGTTCAGGTCTTTAGGATGTGCTCATGTATAATTTGGTCGGGTCAATTCCCATTCATGCCTTCTAAGAGGTAGCAGCATTACATGGCCAAAGCTGTTTGAAACTGTATGTGATAGCCAAGAAAAATGCTTGTAGTTCTGTTTTCACTTGAATATCCGTCTTATTTGTTTAGGTTTTGTTAGCCATGTCAACAATTTTCTCAGTTTTTATTATTAGGAATTGGTGAACAACCTGGATGTGAATATGCGGCTAAATCTTTCAAGCTTTGTGGATGCTATTGAAGAAATATTACTCCAGCAAACACGTTCAAACCTCGAATGCAAGCATGTTTGTCAACAATGAATATCTACCCTAATGTTGGTACAAGCCGATCGGTAAGGCCTAAATTATTTATTCCTTCCATATACTAATCAAATTTCTCTCCCAATATATTTTTCTGGAATAATCAGTTAAGCTGAAAATTTCAAGGATGAGTTTTGTTCTTTGTGATGAAATTTGTGCAAGGTTAGGTCCATGCCTGTTCATTTCACAAGATTATTTTTCAATATGGGAATGACAGATCAATGCAATTTTATCTCAGGCTTGGACATGTAGTTTAGCATGGGGTTCATGTTGTAGGCAATATATTTGACCTATCTTAAGATGATATGCAGCTTGGACCATGAAATGAGCATGGCAGGCTGGGTTGGGGTGATCCTGGACAATCCAAGCCTGTCCCTTGAGATTGTGATCGGAAATCAGTATCTCCTTGTTGGTGAAAGCCATGATTTATGGCATTGAACCGGAACATAGCTTGTGTGATCTCAAATGCTTTATGTCTGGTTTGGGTCCTTTTAAGCCCAAAAGCTAGTTTGGTAATAGGCTACCATAGTTGTGGACTACAGGGGTTTTTGCTTGGTGCGATGGTAAAAGCTTGGGCTGCCAGCATACAAATGTGGGTTTGAGTTTGAAACAGCCAATTCGCGCAAAAATTTCCCAAGGTTAGGACTGACCCAATCCAACCTGCCAGGACCTTGCAAAATCATGACTTGCATTGGATTCTGCCCCTTTCTAGCAGAATATGAGCAGTTGTTCCCCTCCCCATCCACCAGAAAAAAAAAAAACCTTTCTAGTAGAATATCCTGTATTGACTATACTAGCAGTATAATACCAGTTGTTGCATGAAAGTATAAGATACTCTGTACATGCCTGTCCCTGTATGTGTTACTGTCCATGCGTTAACATTCAGAAAGCATCTGATAGTTAGGTTAGTACATACAGTTTGTATGTTAATTGCACAAGACCTCAATGTACTGCCATAGTTCATTCAGGTTGGGGAAAACTAGTACAGAAGACTTTCAGGTAAAACTTGGCATGAGTATTGGCAGAATCTGTTGAAGATTTTAGCATAAATATAAATATTAGTAGATTTTGATGTGATATATGTCAATTGACAGTTTCTAAAATTGTGCATAAAAGAAAGGTAAAGTATGACAAAAAGAAACGCTATTGCAAACATTCATGAATAACGTTGTAGAGATATATATGATTTTTTTATCACGTGTTTTTATCTTAGAGCTATTTTCGAATTCTTAGGGTTTAATGCTCAATGGTGTGATATTATCAGCAACCTTGGAGCCACTTGTTCTTGATCTATTAAACTGCATTGTAGCATTTTTTTGGTTTCTTTCAACCTTTGAGGTGCATCAGACTGGTTGCCCTTTTAGTCATCTATTCATCTTAGCTTTGGAAGGTCTTTCCAGGCTCCTCTAGGTCCATCGAGACCTTAATCTCTTCAAGGGTGTTAAGCTTGGTCATCATGGACCTGAAGTTACCCACCTAATTGCTGATGACACCCTCATTTTCTGTAGAGCTTTGGAACGTGATGCTTTGTCAATCCAGTCAATTCATCTTTTCAAGATTTATCTGTCAAGAAAATTAACTTTTTTAAGGTTTGTACATGTGAACCTCCTCAGTGATCATCTTATAAAAATTTATTATCAAGAAAAAATTGAAATTTACCTTTACTACTTTACTCTTGGCTTTAATAGGGCTGCATAAGGAGGAACTTTTTTTTTTTTTTTTTTTTTTTAAGCACTTCTTCAGCATCTAAAAATGGTCACCCTCCATAGCTACATCCACAGTTCGATGACAAAAATATCTGAACTTCCCTCAGTATTCAAGCAAAATAATTGGACATTTTTTTCTTTCTCTTGAGGTAAAATTTCTCATAATTACCAGGCAACCCTTTTGGTAGATGTTTGGCAGCAGTCTGTTTGGGTAAATTTCTTTCTGTTTGGTTGGGTTGTTCCTTGGGTTACCCCTACATAAGTTTGACCATATGAATATCATTCACATTTTGAAATACTACAGTTCTTCACTTTTCCTGTAAAATGATTATGCAATCATGATAGTTGTATAAAGATCTGCGGATTGGTAGTCTATTATAATAAGAGAATTACATGAGCTTTTAATTTGCTACTCATTAGTAGTATAGTCAAAAGTTTTGGGGAACGAAACAGGGATGGACTGACTTTTGCTACCAAATAAAAAATGAGATAATTTGCTTTCTTTTTTGTTCAAAACATCTTTTGTCAAGTCCCTGACTGTAATTTCTTCATCTTGGTGCAGGGGTCTGGACATAGAAGCCAGTGGAAGCATTGGCCTTTCATAGCCATCAGTTGGCAGGAATCAATATGAACAACTTTGAATAAATAGATAAATGAGAGGGAGAGGGAGAGGGAGAGGGAGAGTGAGTAAGCAAGAAGTATTATTGATGTCCTCTCCGTATCTGTTGTCCTCATATTGAGTATGTAATGTTCTCTGCTATTTGGTTTGATTATCACCCATGCACCTGAAAATGTATAGAACTGCTTTGAACATTAGAGGTGTGTTATTCCTTTCATGCTCAAGTGTGCACTTTGTGTTTTTTGTGTGCGCATGTGATCTCATAAAAGTAACTTACTTGGCAGATCCTTGAGCTTTGGTTGCAAACCATAGGCTCCGTTTGGTTGCAAGGGAAATTAAAGGGAAAGGAAGTGAAATTTTCATACTTAAAGAAGAAATGTTTATAATCATTACCACATGTGATTATATCATTAACTTCAAATCATTCCATATTTGGTTATTAAATTTTTCTTAGCTTTGCATCCAAAACCCTATAATATTGAAAATAAAAATTATATGTAAAATTTAAGTAGTTTATACAATCAAATGGGATCTCATTGAGTAATGAACTAATGATAATAGAAGTTTCCTTTTTAGGTATGAAAATTTTACAACCTTTCCCCTTAAATATCACTTGCAACCAAACTTAGCCATAGGGAAAATAAACAACATAATAAAAGGATAACTTGATTAGTATTTTCTATATCACGCACAGGGTATTCTAGTGAAGTGAACATACCGGACCTCGTGAATCAGAAACAAGGATACTCATGTTTCCTAGCTTTTGATTGGTGGAATGCATAAAAGCAGATCCACACTCAATACATAAACCCAAGGTTTCTTTAAATGCTAGAGCAATTATATCATAGGAACACTATTCATATCACTGCTGAGAAGATTATTGCTAATCTAAGTATGAAGAAATAGGAACTACAAAGGTAGCTTCTAGAAAAGGAACAGCCGTAATTTGATTTGAACTTAAAAAGTCTTTAACAAGGGACTCTATTAGAATTATCACTTAAGTGTGTGTGTATATATATATGTATATATATATTTATATATAAGTGCACTGACTCAAGCTTTATGGAATTAGCTCGCTATATAAGTTAAATGTTAAAGCCCAAAAGTGGAGATCAAAGAGAGTGGAAGACAAATTTTTTTTTTTTTGATAATTAAGAGAGTGGAAGATTGCAGGCCTGAATTTAATTACATGAACATTACACAATGGAGAATTTTGAACTTTAGAAACCCTGAGCCTAATATTAACTGATAGAATCCCACCAAAAGGGATCATTTCGCATCAGTTCCTAACACAAAAGATACATCTCAACATGGGTATTAAATTATTCATTGGCGAATTGCTACTGTTGCTTGCAGACTTTGTCAGATTGATAGCTGCATAAAGCACTTTGTAGTCACTCGAAAATATTAAGATGTGATAGGACTCAAAATTCAACATTTTGTTTTCTTTATTTATTATTATTAATTAATTAATTTATTTATTTTTTGAGTTTTAGATTCCACTTACTGAGGGAACAATGAAACGGACTCAAAAGGGCGTATCCGGTGCATGAGGCTCCTGCATGTGCGAGGTTGAGGGTGATGAAACAGAGTATTGACAAATCAAATCATGATGTCAAAATGTGAGGGTGGGCGGGGGGTTGAGTGATCGGATTGAGATCATCTGTAGCACACATTAGCATGTAGCGTATCATCCAATGATCAGTTACACTTGAACACGTAGCACAAGGTGTTCCTAGTCATTGGATCTATGCTACATGTCGATGTGCTATATAGCAATAACCTTTTTGTCGGCACAAGTGCCTTTGATAAATAAATAAATAAAACCTTGGCAGCAGCATTGAGTGACAAAAAGGGTAACCACATGGAGAAAATGAAAGCACCTAAATGTTACCAAATAAAAGAACAGAAGCAAATGCTTGATGAAGATACAAAAATGTACTATTTTATGAGAGAGTGATGTGGATCAAATATATCAACAAAAATACCAATGGGGTTGGTAGCCTAGTGGTGAAAATGCCCTCAATCCATAACCGGTCGAGTCAGCTGGTTGTGGGTTCGAGTCTTGGCATGCCCACTATTGCCCATTGGTCCTGCGGAAGTGCTGCTTGCCGTATGGGGGCTATGATTACTACCATGGAACACCTTTTTCCATTACTAAAAAAAAAAAAAAAAAAATGTCCACAATAACAAAGGTCAAAACCACGTAAAAGCCTAGCTGTTGCGTAGAAGATTTTTTGAAGTTATCAAGCCATCATCAAGAGCAGTTTTGCATGGAGAATATTCTTGGAAGATTGCTATTTCATTGAGTTTCTATTCTGATAAGTTTCTATCATAGTTGTCATGGCGTCTAGGAAACCCAGGGCGTTGAAGGGTCCAGACACAAGGCATTTAAGGCAACCAAGGCACCTGGACACCTAGGCAACACCTCTGAGGCTTTGACAACTATGGCTTCTATTCTATTTTCCTTGGCCAGCATGTAGTTGTCTTTGATAGAGATTCTATTTTGTATTACATCTTTATTTTGGTAACTCTCCTATAGTCATGGAGGCTTTACTCATTATAAACTCGCCTTAGCTAGAATCTGTGTGGAAGTTTTAGTAGAAAAGCTTCCTCTAACATATGTCACCATCATGAATGACAATGGATTTCAATTCCAACAAGCTGTCCATTATGAATGGGATCTCACAATGTCTGGTTTGGAAAACCTTTGGAAGCTAGCGGTACTGCTATTTAGTCCTACAATGAAGTTCCTCTCCTTGATGTTGCTGGTTCTGCGAGTGATCCCTTGGTTTCGGCTCCTTCCACCTTAACTACGGCTCCTCTGATGTTGCCACCTCATTATCTACGAGGTTTCATCTTTTGTTCGTGGTGGCGAAGTCATCTACCCCCTAACTTTATCTCTGCCCTTATCCCTCACAATCTCAGTTGTGGCGAGAGATGGATCCGGAGAAGACACTAGCGCAACTTTCGAGAGCCTTACAAGCCTAATGAAGATTCCTCTGTTGATGCAAGAATTTTTAGGTAAAACTAAAACCGAACCGTTTAAAGCCCCTTCGAATAAGAAATTAAAAGCCCCAAGAAACTGTCTAAAACCATTTAAATTGAAATCATTCATAAATGATTTCAATTTCAAATATTGAAATATTTTTTAAAATGATTCAGTTTTGGTTTACCTAAAATAGTTAAGTTTACATTAAACAACTATTAAAAGAAAACATATAATAATAAGAGGAAATATCACTCCCCTACCCTGTACTTCGCCGTAATAACACTTTCATCCTAGGTATTTTGAGAAATACCACTCCCCTCCCCCAAGTCTAAAAGATTCTATCAATCGTTTCGGTCTGTGAGAAAGAGCTGTTAAGTGATGACATTATCCTTACTCTATGCTTCATAATAGCCAAATTGCCCTTATATGACGTGAAATACCAAGTTTAACCTCATAAAAGGACTAAGGGAGCTAAGTGCATACATAGTTCATCATTTCATCTTCTTCATTAGGTTCGATTAATTTGAACCCTATAACCCTCACCTTTGTGTTGCCCACCATTCGATTTGAATTCAGTAATTACTAATTCCTCCATCGAAGAGGGATAGAGAACACTATCGCTTTGGCCGGGGCTTGCCGTGAGTGAGTGAGAAGAAGAAAAGAAAAAGAAAAATGGGGAGAGAGATCCAAAGATGAAAGGTGGTTGAAAGATGGTGAACAAAGGGAGCTTGACAACAATAAGGACTCATTCAAGGCGGTCGACTCCAAAGAAGGGAAGGCTGAAGGATGGAATAGTCATAGGATTGGCTCATTCTTTCGCTCCCCTCTTTTCTTACAGGCAATTAAAGTCAAAAGTTATTAGATTGGAAAATATGAATTTTTTAGATTATTAAACTCAAAAGTTACTAGAGTAATGGAGAAAGTTGGATATTAAAGTAATGAGAGTTGAGATGACTTGTCTCCATAATAGTATAAAAGATTGAAGAATGATAAAGAAAATGTCAGTAGAGTCTTGATGATTCTAGAATAGGTTAGACTTATGTAGGCCTTGATTATTCACCTGGTAGAATAGTCTAGTAGGGTCTATATTGTATCTAGAATTGTTGAGTCAATCATGTAGTAAGGTTGGTTCCGTTATAGAGGCGATACACGAAAGGCTATAAATAGCCTAACTCACTTATATGTTTGTATCAAGTGAAATTGATCAAGTGAAGTTGATCAAGTCGATCAAGCTATGTAAGGCAAAGATAAATTTTAGGATGTAACGATGTTGAAACACCAACACCATGAGTGTACTATTTGAGTTTGTTGTAACTGAGAGAGATGTTTTAGTATTGCTATTTTTCATATTTTTATATTAGCCCATTGCATTCAACAAAAGATATTAGAGCTTCGGGTATACACAAGTGGTATCAGAGCTTCAAGTATCAATAAATATGAAAATAATCATATCCTCCTCTATAGAATTTTTTTTTCTCTCTCTAGAAATTTCTCTCTTTCTCCCTCTCTCCCTCACTCTCCAGATTTCCACCACCAATCTAGAGACCTCTCTGTAATCGACCTACAACCCCTATATAAAGGGACTTGGTATCTCAAATGAATGCAAGTCCCAAGTTTAAGTGCAAGTATGTCCAAAGTGCAAAGTGCAAAGTGCAAGGTGCAAGGTGCAAGTGTATAGTGTAATGTGTAATGATATATGTGAGGTGAAAGTGTGAGATATAATGAACTGGATGAGTGGATGAATAGTGAGTAATAAGTGTGATGTTATCATCAATAAGTGTGTGTGAGGAAATGTTAGTGTGTATATAAATGTATTATATGTGGGTATATACAAATTGTGTATTGTGAGCTTCCTTCTTACAAAAAAATCTAATTCTCTTACCTTCGCTTCAACAAGTGGTATTAGAGTAGACGGTTAAAGATGGTACTATGAGGAGGTTCTACCAGTACATAGTCAGGGATTGTGAAATTGGTTGGTCGAGGACAAGGCTTACTAGTTCGGCTAACGGTATCAAGAAGCTTAACAACAACAACTGGAGGATTTATGGGATATTGATGGCGGTAACAACACCACACCACCTACAAACGTTGAAGAGTTGAAGAGATGGAAGACAAAACTGATAAGGTAATGTATATCTTGCAGTACTGTTCGCACAGACGAATGATGCTAAGCTTCAATGGCTGGAGAATGAGCTTCTATCACTCTCACAATAGAACATGACAGTTAGTCAATATTTTACAAAAGTTAAGTCTCTTTGTGAAAAAATTATAAAATTAGATCCTCAAAATGCATCTCAGATACTCGGATGAGGAGAATAATTATTCATGGGATACATGCATATAGCCAGAATACAATGGTATTATCACGACAACCCTTGGATGGGAAAGAGAACCAACTCTAACAGAGTTGAAAAATATATTACCCAATCAAGTGGCTTTAGACAAACAAATATATCTACAATCTCAATAAAGGGGGAAGAAAGGGCCCTCTTTAGAAAAAAAAAAAAAAAACAGATGGTTCAAAGATAAAGAAAGGATTCGTGCAACATTTGAAACAGACGGTGGTAGACTAAGAAGAAACAAGAAGACTGAAAAAAGAGACCAAAAGGGAAGAGGCTCTCAACGAGGGGGAGCTCAAAGAGATCGAGATACAGAAGACTAAGACAAGAAATTCCGTCAAAGAAATTATCAATGCTACAATTATGGCAAAAGATGTCACTTTGCTAGTGATTGTCGATCCAAGCGAGTAGAAGGTAATGCTGCAACCTCAACCTATGTCGAGATCAATAGTGAGGATGAATAGAATTTTCAAATTTCACTCGCAATGGAAGAACATGAAGAGCTTACAACCTCATGTATCATCGAGCTAGAGCCAAAGCCAAACGAGGAGCAACGCTCATCACGGTGAGTGATCATTTAATTAAGGGTAATTTGCAGTGCCACCCCCTAGAGAATGCCACTATTATAAGAACACCCCCTCTGTAATACCAAATTAGACTCAGACCCCCTGCCATCAGTCACTTAACAGTGAGGAATTAAAATGACCTTTATATACACTATTCACTAACCAACTGAGCAACTCACCGTTTTGAATTCAAAGCTCAGCAACACCAACGAAAAAATTCCCTGTTTTCCACAGTTTTGATTTTCAGAACCCCATAGCCATACTTGGGTTGTCTCCTTTCCCCCCTCTCTCTATCCTTTTTTCGGTGATTGCTATAGAATCGCATGAGAGCATCTCCAAGGAATTCGAAGTTGCGGAGAAGCTCCTCCTCCCCGATCAGAGAGGAAGTTGGAAAAGCATTAACAAAGCCACTGTTATCGTGATTGGGTAGATATCTCTCAACTCTTATACGATTCTTTCGCAATTTTCGTGGGCTTCGATCAAATTCAGATCTGCTTCGTTCCAATTGAGTTTGGTCTTTGTCTTTCTCTATTTCAATCAACTACATCTTAGAGTAGAGGAGGTTAGTGAGAGGAACCGGAGTCAGCGGCGGTGTTGTACTTAATGGTGATGGCGCTGAGCACGATTAGGTGGGGGATTAGAGCCGTTAAGGATCAGACAAGTATTGGAATAGCAAAGGTTGCAAGTAGTACGGCATCGGAATTGGAGGTTGCCATTGTGAAGGCCACAAGCCACGATGACGATCCGATTGATGAGAAGTATACCATGGACTTAAGGTATTGATTCTTGTTCATCGGCTATTAGCTGATGGAGATCCTGTGTTTCAATGGGAGATACTTTACGCCACCTGACGAGGGGCTCGCCTTCTTAATATGTTTGATTTTCTCGATGAGGCTTATTCTCATTCATGGGATTACTATGCTTTTGTTCGGACTTACTCTTTGTATCTCGATCAGTGTCTCGAGTGTATAATGTATGAGCGGAAACAGAGAGGAAGCGGAAGAGAAGATGATCGGATTGGGCAACGAGAGGATAGATTGAGGTCTCCATCGTCACAGTATGATTATTCTTATGAAATCTTATTATTCACATTTAATAAGGGAATTTTGGTATTTAAAAAAGAAAATAGTAGTTGACATCAGCATATAAGGTATATTCCGTAACAACGACTGACGGTAGGGGGTCTGAGTCTACTTTGGTATTACAAAGGGGGTGTTCTTATAATAGTGACATTCTATAAGGGGTGAAGTTGTAAATTATCCTTTAATTAATTATGAAGATGATTGGATTTTAGTTACTCCAATTACATGACTGGAGACGAGGAGAAGCTGACAGACACGTCCAAACACATAAAAGGACGAGTGGTCATCATTGCAAATAATTCGAGACTGCCAATCACCCATGTTGGCAAGACGACGATAGTACCTCGATTAAGCCCAAATTAGGTACAATTAGAGAACATGTTCATGTGCCAGGAATGAAGAAGAATCTGTTGTCAGTGTCATAGCTTACAGCTTCTGGGAATTATGTGGTGTTCATCCCAGTTGCAATAAAGATGTACCAGAATCTCAAGGCTACGGCCTACGGGAACACCAATCAATGAAAGACCACGCCTAGAGTTTGTATACGTATCGTTAGCACAAATGACATATGTAGACAAGGCAAGGAAGAACGAGACAACTGACATGTGGTATGCATGGCTCAGACATTTAAGTTATCATCAACTGAAGGTTATGATAAAAAAGACGATGCTCAAAGGCCTTCCCCAGTCAGACATCTAAGAAGACGTAGTATGTGTCAGATATCAGTATGGGAAATCACATCAACTACCGTACAAAAGCCAAAGTGCCTCCCGAGCTGGTTCACTCAAATGTATTCAGGTGAGTAAAGAACCCATCCATCAGTGACTTTAAGTATATGATAACCTTCATCGAAGATTTCTCACGATACATCTGGATTGATTTTCTTAAAGAAAAATCAGATGCATTCATTAAATTTAAAGAGTCTAAGAAAAAGTGAAAAAAGAAGTGGATCATAAAATAAGGTGCCTACGTACGGATGATGGGGGAGAGTATACATCCAAGGAGTTCTTAGAGCATCCTCAAGATTGAAAAATATGCCATCAGTTCTCTTGTCTTAGCATGCCACAACAGAATGGAGTTGCTAAAAGGAAGAATCAATACTTGGTGGAAATATGTAGAAGCATGCTGCATGCCAAGAACGTGCCACCTTAGTTTTGGGACGAGTGCATGAAAATTGCAACCCACATAATCAATAGGCTACCTCAAGCAAAGCTTGGTTTTGTCTCACCTTTCGAGACGTTATGGAGCATCAAGCCCACTATGAGCCATTTTTCGGGTATTCGGTTGTATATGCTAGTATTTGTACTGGATCATATATGAAGTAAGTTTGACAAGAAAGCAATATGTTGCATATTTATAGGCTATGATAGCCAGAGAAAGGGATGGAAGTGTTGTGACCCTACAACCGGTTGATTTTATACTTCGAGAAATGTGGTCTTCGATGAGGCATCTTCATGGTGGCTGGTGCAAGTAGTATTGCTACCAGATACAAAATAAATTGAGAAAAAGCCACAAGCAATGATTGAACAACTTGAGCTTGATAAGGTACAAGAAGATAAACCTCTTGAGGAACATGTAAAAGCCAGACCTAAGTCACCTGAAAGAGCGAAGAGTCCTTGGCACATGAAAGTGTAGAGAAAGACGCTTGAAGAGGAAAGACCAAGTCAACATGAAGAGTTTGAAGAGGAAAGAGATCATCAACCAATGTTACGCAGATCTACCAAATAGAGAAGGCCAAACCCCATGCAAATGCAGTGCTAACAGAGGTTGACATAAAAGAGCCAATCACATGTGAGGAAGCATCGCGTAGCTTAAAATGGAGAGAAGCTTGACGTGACAAATCAGGTTTGAGGAGGAATGTGGTGAAAATCCAATTCAAGAACTTCTACAATGAAGATCGCATAAAATATCTAAAAAAATACATTAAGGGGGAGTGTTGGAAGTAATGAATTTTTCAGATTATTAAACTCAAAAGTTACCAGAGTAATGGAGAAAGTTGGAGATAAAAAAATAATGAGAGTTGAAATGATTTGTCTCCATAATAGTACAGAAAATTGAAGAATGATGAAGAAAATGTTGGTAGATTCATGATGATTCTAGAATAAGTTAGACTTATGTAGGCCTTGGTTATTCACCTAGTAGAATAGTCTATGTTGTATTTAGAATTGTTGAATTGATCGAAAAATAAGGTCAATTCCATTATAGAGGCGGTACATAAAAGGCTGTAAATAATCTAACTCACTGATTTGTTTGTGTCAAGTTAATCAAACCATGGAAGGCAAAGAGAAAAGTTAGGATGAAATGATGTCGAAACACCAACACCAAAATGTACTATTTGAGTTTATTGTAATTGAGTGAGATGTTTTAGTATTACTTTTTTTTTTCCAATATCATTATTTTATACCGGCTCGTCGCGTTCAACAAGAGATATTAGAACTTCGGGTATCAACAGTTCAACACCTCATGTTTATATTTAAGGATGATACATATAAAAATTAAGAATGAAGTAGGAACAATAGAACCTGTGGTTAGAGCTTCAACGTACAGAGACACAGACACAGAAGAACATAACTTTACAAATCAATAGAGCCCCTGAAAATCTCATAAGTGTAGTGAGAAAAACAGATCGATTTCTTTAATGTAATAGAACGGAATTGGTGGAATAAGTATATAAGTTGATACAGAAATGAGGTCTATTCCACAAACTTATGACAACTCTAGTTCATGCTCATAGAATTGCCAGTTCAGAAAGAAGCTTAAGCACTCTGTTTTCCTGAAAATATGAAGAAAAAGAAAGGGGAGAATCAATAGAATTGATTTTCTTTTTTCAACAAGGGAAGTCTGTTCAGAGAGAGAGAGAAGAATGGAATCAGAATCCGAGTTCAATTCAATGCTGGAAAGGATTTTAGGGTTTCGGGTTAACCTGACCCAGCGAAGAAGATGAAATGCTGGATTGTGTATGAAGTCAGGTCCTTCAATCCTCTTCGGAGTTTAAACTCGGTATTTCACATCATATAAGGATAATGTGGGTATTATAAAGCATAAAGTAAGTATGATATCATCATTTAACAATTTTTTCTCAGAGATGTGGACGATTGATAGAAACCTTTAGATTGGAGGAGAGTGATATTTCTCACAATACCTAGGACGAAAATACTATCACTTCCAGCAAAGTACAAGGGAGGAGAGTGATTGTTCAATTCAATGTTAAGTTTGCATCCATTTCAAATAAAAAATTTAAAGGTAAATGAACGCCTTTAAATAAAAAATTAGAAGCTCTAAGAGGCTGTTTAAAACTATATAAACGATTTTGATTTCAATATTTGAAACCTTTTGTTAAATTATTCGATTTTAATTTTACCTAAAAATTCTTGTATCGAATCAAACAGAACTGTTTACACTAAAACCAAACCAATTAACACCCTTACCAACACATGATCGCACATCCTCAGATCCTCCCAGTCATCGAATGCCAGGTTGGACACCCAACATGAAGGAAAGGATCTTTTTTCCCCTTCTGCCCTGCCTTCAATCTCCCCCTATCTTGTCTATCTCCCCCTCTTGTGACTGGTTTCGGATGGGTAGTGGGCTTGCCTTCGATAGGACGACAAATCCAGAGCTAGGGACATACAGGCATGGTTTGAATCAACTCGGCTCGAATCAATCGAATTGTATTGGTATCAGTCCTATCCGATTTTGATTCTTAGTCAATAGCGTGTAACATATTGCTGGATCAGCACGGTATGGATGAAGGGTAATAAGGTAAAAACATCATTTTTTTTTTTTGACAATTAAGAATATTTCTACCCCTCCCAAACTCTGGATCCGAATCCGGATCCTCTCTATAGAGGCCATTGCCCATAGAAGCCTATCTACACGACACATGGATGAAACAATCCAACAGTTAAGAATTGAAGCTCTAATTTTTCTTAAAAAAAAAAAAAAACCCCACACAGGCATTCGACCCAAACCCACACCCTACATCGACTTAACTCACTTAGAATCTAGCCAGTCTTTGCTGTAGAATGGAATCGCCGCACTATTTGTGGAATCGACCAAATCCACGGAGCTTATCTTGCTCGTACCTTCTACCCAACATTAGAGTGTAGAATTGGAACCGTCGGAGCCTCTGTTGAATCGACCAAATCCAATTTTCTCGAATCGTTTTTCAAATTCTCCAATTCTTTCAATTTATTCACTGATCTAGTTATCTGAATTTCCATGGGCAAAGAAACATATACCTAACCACGGGAAGATTTAGCATCAATGGAAACTAAATCAAGTCAATATCTAAATGAAGAAATATCAATCTTCGAAAACAGCATTTCGTTTTCGCAGATCTCATTAAATCTGAAAACTAGTGTTTTAGTCATTCACTTTTTTCTTCACAAACTTTGGGCCAAATGCGACGACTTTCATGGTACTGGTAAGGCTAAGGTCGACGTGTGTCATGGGATATCAACAGCGGCAGGGAAGGCAAAAAGGAGGTAAGATTGTTAGATGGATTTGATCCATGTGAAGTGTCTGGTTTGGGATGAATGGGGTTAACTGGGTAAAGAAATTGAAACTTTTTTTTCTTTCGTTGGATTTGTTTCCTCCACATGTTGCATAGGTAGGTCTCTATGGCCACTATCTCCTCTATGGAGAGAATCTGAATCCCCCAAATCCTACAGTCGCATGATACGAGCCGACTCAGTTTGGTATGGGATTGGTATCGGCCGAATCCGATCCCGAGAGCGATTCCTATATCACCTGAAGAATGGAAGAAAGCATATCCAGATTCAAATTTCACTGTAGCGCGAGAGACACACAAGCACAAGAGGCAGGATCCGTTCAAGAAAGCATGTGGAAGTTAGAGATTAGGTTCGAACGAAGATTTTTTCTGGGTCTTTTTCATCTTTTTTCCGTTTCTCATTCTCATAAGAAAGGTTCCGTTGAGCGAAGAAGAAGCAGATATTCTAATGGACTGAAGGGGAATGTGGATGAGATTGCCTTCTCTGAAGTGCTCTTGATTCGCCCTTCGATAATCCTTTTGGCGCTTAATGTCGCTGAGAATGAGTTTCTCTTCTCTAATTGTATTAAAACTGAAGAATTTCTCTGCTTTGCAAGGCGAGTACACTCAATTGCAGTTTCAGAACTCTACTGTTATATCAAAACAGCAACAAGAGCGGCAGAATCAAGAACAACTAAAGACCCATGAAGGTGGAGAGGGAAGAGGGAACCCAGCAGCTGCTGCTCCACTTCTTCTATGAGTGGCCACCAAAGAACAGTGACTGCTATACAACCTAGCTCTCGATTTCAATGCCCATGCCGTCTCTTGACCTCCTTGTCTAATTTCCAAACCTAAAAGGGAGCGGAAGATGCAAAGAGAGGGAGAGGAGAGGAGGAATAGAGTGGCAGAGGGAGATGCAGATAGGGGAGACAGAAGGGGGGAGAGAGAGGGGGAAAGTGCAACGGCGGTGCCGCTGCGGGCTGCGGCTAGAGACGCCGCAGCGGGTGCAGCGGAGGTGGAGAGAGATACAGTGGCAACAAATTGAACGGTTATCTTTTCTCTTCCATCCAATGACTCAATATGGCTAGTGGGAGAGTGTGGGTGATTCCATCCGACCCTGGCGGCTCACGATCCTTTTTCCCGGATAAGACAATTACGTAAGTTTTTCTGTGTCAGCAGCTCTCCTGTTCCCGCCTTTGCTCAAACAAAAGCTCTATTCTTTGCTTCGCTTTGTAGTTAAGAAATACTTCCAACTTTTCCGCTTTATTGGATTTCTTTCTTTGTCTCGGTGGAAGAGAAAATGAACAATCTGTCCTGTTCGCATTTCCTAAACTGTCATTCCTCTGGAAGGTGGAAGGTGAATTCACCCATCAGGGAATTCTTCTGATATGCTCGTTTATTTTGCACTTAGCAGTTTTATTAGCAATATTGTCTCTTCCCCCTCGATATTTCTTCTGGGTCTTGTTAGTTCTTATCAAATTATAAGCTTTTGTTGTCACAGAATCATCACAATAATTGGGTTCTTTTCTTTTAGTAGTTCTTTCACGTTTGGTTCTTTTGTATAATTATTGGTTTCAGCTTGCGCCCCTGGTTTTCTGAACCCCCCAAAGCAAGAAACCAATGTAGATGGAGTCCAAGAGGCCTCGCGGGAGGGTTCCACTTGAGCTGCAGTACAGTACTATAGATGTTGTTTCTTTTAAAGTTTTGTGATGGAGTTATTCTATGTTCTAGCAATACTGTTTTTGCTGAAGGGTGAATCTTGTTTCATTTCAGGGGTTGGTCAGTATACATTAACAAAAAATTTTCTGTTAAGATCAATCCTTCTGTGGGTGGTGAACAGTTTCCCTCCTCTCTCTCTTTCTCTGTCTTTCTGTGGTTTGTTTACTAAACAGCTCTGATTTTGAGTATGTAGTAAGTGACGTGAATTTTGATCTGCTACAATTTTTTTGGATACCTTGGAGGAGTTAAGTAATTCAAAAGAATGGAAAAAAGACAAAAGTGGGCAAGCCTATGGCGAAACGGTTAAGTTTCACCAATGCAGCATGTTGGTCATAGGTTTAGAACTTGGAAACAGCCTCTTCTGCGAAGCAAGGGATAAGACTGTGTACATTTGGCCTTCCCAGACCCTGCAATAGCGGGAGCTTCGTGCACTGGGTTGCTCTTTTTTTTCCCCCCTTAAATTTAGGTCCATATCTTCCTTAACCTTCCAAAAGAATGTGACTTATCACCATGTTTGGAGGAAATATAATTGAAAGGAACCCTTGGTCTCACACGCCTTAGTTTAGGGTTAAAAATGAAAGCCTTGGCAGCGGCGATCATCTCCATCGATTCCGGCTCCGACAACATTTTTCCGGCTACCATGGCTCCAGCGATTCCTCCTCCGGCTACTCCAGCTCCAGCAAGGTAAGTAAAATAGTGTAAAAGACTTCTTCTTCTTCTTCTTCTTCTTCTTCTTCTTCTTCTCTCTTCCGTTCTCTGTTTCTTCAGTTTTTTTTTTTTTTTACA